>NW_015652267.1:52780-72699 GCF_001515625.1 Sinocyclocheilus rhinocerous | reverse complement strand
TTTGAACTAGCACCTCATGACTACACCACGTTATGTTTGAGAAGCTGCAAAAGACACAGACACAAGTGGAATGTACAAAACATGGTGACATTCATTTTTAAGTAAATATAATGGGCGATATATTGCGTCACCAAAAATTATTGAGGTCATGTACATATATTGTGCGATAAGTCGATATATTGATTATTGTGACAGGCCTAGTGATGCCCAAATTCCCCTTTTAGCATGTAAAACTTTATTTTTAGTTTTTAGCGTTTTTTTTTTTATTTATACAAAGTAGTATAGAACTTTAATATCAGCCACAACATTAAAATAATTATCAGCTGATAGTATCAGACATAAATATAATATCTGATATTTAATATGTAAATATTCTGCATCATGAACTCTTAAAGGGGTCCTATTATGCTCTTTTACAAACTCTTAATTTTGTTTTGGGAGTGTACTAGAACTGGCTCTCATACTAGGTTGTTCGAAAAACACATTATTTTTCACATATTTTACATTATTACAACCAGTGTTGGGGAAAGTTACTTTTAAAAGTAATGTATTACAATATTGCGTTCCTCCATAAAAAAGTAACTAATTACGTTACTAAGTTACTTTTTATGGAAAGTAATGTGTTACGTTACTTTTGATTTTACTTTTTAAATCTGGAAAGTTCTATTTTTGGCAAATATAAAAGTTGAAAAAGTGAAAAAGCATAATAGGACCCCTTTAATATTTAAATGGAATAAACAGATTAACATAGGAATCACAATTGTGGGACAATCACATGTCGATCATATCGGTGGTAGGGTTGTGACGGTGAGGAGATTTTCCCACCGGTTAATCGACGTGTAATAAGAAACATAGAACGTTTATTTGCAAAACGAGTAAGAAAGCTTGGAGGCACGGCATATACACCTTGATGTAAAATAAAATAAATAAAATACACAAAGTTTAAATAAAGTAATCAGCAAACACTGTGGAACCAAATAAATAAGAAACGAATGTTTAAAAAAAAAAACTTTGGCACGCTGCATTGAGCGTTTAGTTTTTAAAAGTGTCTGTCCTCTAACTGAACTAGGCTAAATGATTTTTGTAACTATAAAAAAATCAAAACGACGGTGGGGGGCGGTGCCGCGGTAGACAAATGACGTAACCAGTGTTGCGGCTTAACACCGGTATAACCGAAAACACCGTATATCGCAGCAAGCCTAATCGGTGGGTGAAGAAATCAAGAGACTGATTAACAATGACAACATTTAAGCTTGCTCTGTGCTGCATTTCATTAAAACAGAATGAATTCTCATACTTGATTATAATATCCTGCTTATTCCATTTCTACTTTCAAGATATGGAGCAAAGCACAAAGCTTATTGTGCATTTTATAACAGCTTTTAGGTGAAATCCTTATACTGAATTTTCCAGGAGCCATCTTAACTTGTGAAAGATTTCAAGAAACATTGAGAATCCCTGAACACGCTAAACAAATGTTTAGGAAATGAAAATTTAAGCTAAGTTATAAACTAACCTTGCCACCCCCAAATGTGATGTCATAGCTACCAATGATGGAATTGGCAACCATAAGTGGCACAATATCAGGGCTTGCAACTCCAGCTCCCTCTACAGCAATAGCAATGTGTGCTAGGGGCAATGCATCATCACGCATACGAATCTGAAAGCAAGACAGGATCAGACCAACAGAAAGTCAATCAATCCATCCGGCAAGAAACTGAGACCCTCTCATGCACACATGCAATTTATAAGCTACCTCACTCCCAGTGAAACGGCATGGGGACAGAACAGGTACAGCATCACCTTCATATTCAAAAGAAACGCCACTGAAATGCTGCTTAGCCAGACCTACAAGCTCATCATGGTTTACTCCTGCAGCAGAACAGAGAGAGAGTTGAGATAATCAATCAACTCAGCTTTGTGAGTTTTCTATTAAAACACTACTGTATGACAAGTTTGATAACGGTTTAAGAGCAGTACCTCCAGCTGTAGCCAGGACCATGCGAGGAGCTTTATAATGGCTATTGATGTATTCCACTAAATCATTACGAGTTAACGTCCTTGAAAATACAAAGAGCAAAAAAAATAAAACATTCCATTAAATTCTTTAGGAACATATTTCATTAGGTATTTCATCACTAATTTTCATCAATGAGAATGAATCCAATCCGATTTCAGATTTCGAAAGTTCTGTTTATATGAACCCTAAACTTTGCAATGCAATTCACATTTTCATTTACATGTGCATTTATGTATTCCGAACAAAACGTCAGCATATCTACAGTGCAAGCATATGTAACATATGAAATACATTATTTTGAGGCTATGTGTGTACCTGGCATTGGCAGAGGGACCAAGAACACTATGGCCCAGAGGAGTACCCTGGAAGGCAGTAGCATGGAGCAGATCCAGGCAAACATCCTGCAAGCTACCTTGCACCTCTTCCAGCTCTCTTAGCACCACACTCCTCTGCTGCTCTATATCAGCCTCACTCAAAGATGAGCTCTGCACTACTTCTGCCAAGAGCTCCACCGCTAAAAGGAACACAATAAAGAGATGACATAAAAAAAAAATTTAAAAAAAGAGTAACACTTCCAGATTATTCAGAGAAAGACTACATGATCTATGCCAACATGACATACTCCATTCTAGAGCTCATCTAGATCAATCTATCCATTTATCCATCCACATTAGCATGAAGAAATTGGCCTATTTTAAAGTGCCCCTATTATGCCATTTTTGAAGTTCCTAATATTGTTTTGGGAGTATCCTACAATAGGTTTAAAAGCAATCAAGATCCAAAAAAAAAAAAAAAAACTTTCATTTTCTCGAAATATGCATTTAATATCACCACATTTTCCTGCGATTCTCAAACGATTTGTTCAAAGCAGTTCAAAGATTCAGTCTCTCTAAACCCCTCCTTTCCGTGAGCCTGCTCTGCTCTGATTGGTCAGATGGCTCAGTCTGTTGTGATTGGTCTAGCGCATGTCCAAAATTATCCATGTTTTCAATTGACAATATAAACATCTATTATTTATCATACTTACAGGTTGTGATTCAGTGGAGCCAGCTGTTCCAAATAAACTAGGTACTGAGCCATCTTTCAAGAGCAAGCGTTTTGTGAATCCTGCATTGAACTCCCTTGTGATTAGACAAGCAGTTGTCAGTAAAATGACGTGTTTGAGGGTGGGTCAAATTGTCGGGAATTATGCAAATGTGTTAACCCCGTGGCGCGTAGTCATCACGGAAGCGGGATTCGAATTTTTAACGACTCGTTAAGGCTGTACAGACTCAATTCTTTATTTTGGGAGACAATAACTTTTTTCTATATAATGGCACTTTCGGCTTTACAACTTTGCAGATCATTTGCATTCACATAAAGCTACATTACACACTGCATGAAAGGAAATATTTGAAATGGCACAATTGGGGCACTTTAATAGTTTATTTGTTCGTTCTCTAACCTTTAGGCAAGTCCTTGGCAAGGGTCTTCATGTAGTAAGCAGTATGTTCCCGAGAGGTGTATGCACTCAGGTGAGCTCCCATAGACTCCACTGCCTGTTCAAGAGCAGACTGTGGGTGCTTCTTTGTGCCCTTGATCCAAGAAAGGTTTGGAATAGAAAGAACAGCGTTCAAATTAGTGAAACAGCATTAAAGTTTTTAAATTGCTTTCACACTACAACCAATTCCAATCAACAATATTCATGTTTTTCTTTCCAACAATAAACAAATTCAGCATTTTACATCATGTGCTCATATGGAGTCCTAGAACTCAATAATTATTGCAAATGTCATCACAACCTGACCTTACAATTCCCACTATGTGAACACTCGGAGACACACTCGTGAACTTCCCTAAGCACTTCCTCTAGGGGGAATCCCTGCTGCCATTTTGATGTGCATTCCATTTGGACAGACCCTCGACCCCTTAGTTTTGAAAGAGGAAGTCTATTCATGTATACACTTGAGGTAGCTCTACATACCACAATGCAACATGATTGTGACATACTTATTGTACTGATACTGATACAGCCCAATCATACCTATAGACATATATAATGGTAATGTAAATATAAATAATAAATCAGCTCCATAGCAGATTCCAAGTGATCAAGGGCTTATGACGTTACAATTCAACCCACTGCAAAGGTTCCACCGGTAGTGAGCTCTCATACAATGTAAGCAATGGCGTACATCCAAGTCAACAAGATGGAGGGACATTAGTGAGGGAAGGGCATAAAAAAGGAAAGTGGAACGCACCCTAATAAGCAATATAGAAAGGTCAAAAGATGATATTTTGAAGAATGTTGGGAAACAAGCAGTTGCCAGTAGCCATGTACTTCCATAGTATGGAAAAAATACTACGCAAGTCAACTGCTACCAGCAACTGTTTGGTTACTTCTTAAAAATATCTTCTTTTGTGCCCAACAGAAGAAAGAAACTCATACAAGCGAATTGGTTTGGAACAAGCGAATGGTGGGTAAAAGGTCATCTTTTGGTGAACTAGCCCTTTAAGTTTACACTATACTTAAAAAAAATTAAAGACTTTAACTCTTTTCCAAACAGCTTTCAAACCAGAAGTTAAAAATTCACACAGAGATACCATGGCAAAGCTAGTAAATATTCAATTTGCTTTTTCTCATTAAAATAAATTAGCATTTTTATAACATGTTCTGCATTTTTATTAAAACTGTAAAAAAAAGTTTTGAGTGGTAACAATCAAGATCTAATATGATGTTAAGATAATATAATGCTTCGTGCCATATCATGACATGATCGTGAAGCAGCGACACCCAGCCCTAGTAACAACGTTCATTTAGAGAGAATGAGGTCAAGTAAAGGTTTATTGCATACTTTAAATGCCATGTGCTCCAGGAAAAATCCAGCTCCATTATTCTTCTCAGACTCATATCTGCTCCCACAACCTATCCAAAGGCCAACCTGCAAAGCCAGACAGATGAAAAGCACAAAGAATTACATCAGCAGTACAGGTTGCTTTACTTTTGAGTTTCCTTTGGGTTAAATATTTGAAAATGGTAAAATTAAAGTACAGTTGTTCTGGCTTTTTCAATTCCTGTTATTTTTATGAAACATATACAACATTGACTTTATTTGACTTTTTTTTTTTTTTACCAAATTAGAAATGTTATATTTAAGGTACTAAAAATTTTATTTGTACAGACTAAAAACAGCTATTCACCGTGCATGTGGCCTGGTTGGTCTCTTCAGAGGCAATCCTCAAGCCATTGCTTAGAGTAGTTAGCCGTGTTTCTGGAGCTCCTAGCAGGCTCTGAGCATATGACACAGAGGCCTGTCCTCGTCTCAGAGACAGCAGAAGAGGCTAAAATAAAGAAAAAGATAGAAATAAGTATATGGTGCAATTTCCTTGTATCAATTTAAAAAAACCAAGCCAAAAATTCACAGACTAATGCAATGATATAGACAAGAGGTTCACTGATATGACAAGATTTGAATAAAGTGTTTGATTTGGCCCAGTACCCAGAGATATTTTTAATGTTTTTGAAATACGCCAGATATTGTAAAATATTATAACAATATAGATGTGATGCGAACTGTTTTCAAATATTTAAAAAACTTTATATATCCCTGTGATAGCAATGCTTTTCAGCAATAAACACTGCTAATAGGAATTAGAGTTATATTAAACTAAACTAAACTAGAAGTGAAAGGGGGAGAAAATCATGTTTTAAAGCACATGTGTGAAAACAAACCTGGAAAGAAAGAAGAACTTGGTGAGAAAATCTAAAGATTCATAGGGCATTCCTTTTAGTTACACATTGGGATATATTATTTACTCTATCAGAAGACCAGATCCCAAGTTCGCAGTAACTGTTGCCTTATTCATAAAAACCAGGAAAAACAGAACGCAGCGGACTGAAAAAACCTCTTGCTACAGATTGACTTTATGTATTTTTGACCCCCTACATTTTATATTTTTATGACCAGACAAAGACAGTTAAGGTTGTAAAATGTCATGTTGTGCAAAACTAAATGTCATTTATGAATTAATGATTGATAACATCTGAAATAGTATATATACACACACATATATATATACACACACACACACACACACACACACATATATATATATATATATATATATATATAAATAATTTGAAAATGAATAAAATGTATACACATATATATTTAAGGTGTGATAAAATATCTTATTACATTTGACTACATTCATGAGTCATTTTTATTCAAAACCATATGAAACAGACATGAACTATGCCTACATTTCTGAGAACTTGTCACCTACATTATAATACGGATTTTTTTTTTAAACCAGTTACCTTTTCCTATTGTGGCCGCTTGTATGTAACTGACTCACATATTTATAGAAAATTATTTATTAACAGTCAAGAAATTAGTTCTTTGTCAAACCAAATTTCATGCTGTTTTGGTTGTAGTTTTTGTTGCTACATAGAGGAGGACGGCACTCAGTCTAACGTGTTTCTGTTATTTGATTCAAATTAACGAAAGGAAAATGTCACAAACAGTACGAAGATATACTCTTAATGTCTACAGTGTAACAGTAACAGAGCATAAGGCGAACAAATAATCTATATATCTCCGGGTGACGTCAGATTTCCATGACCTTGTCAGATCAAATTTCAGGTTAACTTAACCTTAACATAAAGAATAAGAAACATATAAGTGCAATGTTTACATTTCTAGAGTTACACAGTGACTTGCTTACAGAACTGTTTATAACTCGTCTCTTGATCCTCAAAACTTACACCCGAGAAAGACATCTAAACTTTAGTGTATCTGACCTATCAGCTAGTACCCCGGCAGTCACTGTGACTATAGAGATCGACTGGTAACTGGTTCTTGTATTTAAATGTAATGTTTGAAATTCCTAACGCCGGTATAAAATTCCAAAGCCATGCAATACGTACGTATCCAGCTTTAGTAAGAGCTCGATTCACTGACCCAGTGATCCGCCACATAGAGGCAACCATCTTGTCCACAGTGTGTGTGCACCACCACCGCTGACTGTCTTCTTCCTCTTCTTTTTATTTAACGGCGGTTCACAAACCTACAACGTTCAGTACCGCCACCTATTGTTCGCATGGACCAGATAGCGTGGACTCTTCTTCTTCTTCTTCTTCTTTGCTTTCTTCTTCTTGGTTTTATGGCGAGTTGCAATCTTTGCGCATATCGCCACCTACTGTGCTATTGTGCAATCAGGATTTTCTTTTATTATATTAGTTGTTCTGTCTCAACTCTGACGCCATCAAGAGTCCAGGTATCGGTTGGCGCTGCGTGTTCAGCTCCTCCGCTTCTTGCTTTACGGCGGATCGCAGACTTATAGCCTAAGTGCATTACCGCCATAGCATGGACTCTTCTTCTTCTTCTTCTTCTTCTTCTTCTTCTTCTTTTTGTGCAATGGCCGTTCAACCGCCACCTACTGTATATCTTGCGCACATGGGTGATGAATCTGTACTGAAAAAAATAATAATAATTGCAATGCCCCACCCACCCCAGAGGATCAGAGCCCAAGCTTCATCTGGCGCCGCCTCCAGCTTCCACACTGTGCTCCTCAACCTCCGAGATGGGCAGAAGCATCATGATCCTCATCCTCAAACACTAAATCCTGTGGTCTAATCCTGTAAGCTCTAAAAATGTTAAAACCACCTTAAACATCTGACTATCACTCAAACCCTTTCCCAGAAGGTCCACGACACTCACTGGTCTGTTCCTTATATTGCTAAAAAGACTGTTACGCTGATCTTCATATTTACTACATTTAAAGAGCACATGCTCTACTGTTTCAAAAACACCACATTCATCACACATACCATTTTCATGCTTCCCCATTAATGCAAGTGTTGAATTTAGTCCTGTGTGACCCATCCTTAATCTAGAAATCATTACTTCTTCCTTTCGGTGTCTTCCATAAAACTGTTCTTTTTTCCCTACTGATTTTACAATATTATAATACCACCTACCTGTGCTGCTATTTTCCCATCTTTGTTGCCATATTCTTATTATTTCCCTATTAATTACTGATTTTATCTCATTCCTTCCCAGAGGTACCTTAACATCCACCAAGTTTTTCTTTAAAGCTTCTTTTGCTAATTTATCCGCTGTTTCATTCCCTACTATCCCAATATGTGCCGGTACCCAACAAAAGTATAAGATTATACCCTCTATTTTCAGTCTGTACAGTAATGTATAAATTTCTACTAGCAGGTCTTCTCTATCAGTTTTTGTCGACAATATACTTTTAAGAGCTGATGAAGAATCTGAGCAAAGTACAGTCGGAGTCCTATTTGGCTTAATCTGTTCTACCCACTGCAATCCTACTATTATAGCAGTTAATTCTGTAGAATATACGGACAATTTGTCACTTAACCTTAAACTTATTTTCGTCTTAAATCTTGGAATGTACACTCCTATGCCCACTTTTTGTTTTATTGGGTCTTTAGACACATCTGTATAGATCTGTATAAAAGAATAAAAAATTTCTCTCATAAAAACATTGATTTCATAACTATTATTATATCTTCCTTCTGCTTTTTCCCGGGCCTCCAACAATCTCATTTCAACAATGGGTTCAGGAATATTCCATACCGATACCCCATTTAATGGCATGTTGGGACAGATTTCTTCATTCTCCAGACCACAATCCTTGATCCACTGTTCATACTTCCAACCAAAACTATTCCCTCCATTCTTTTTATATTCCCAACAATCATTTAAAATTGTGCGTGTACGATGACTCTTATTACTACCCTGTAAATTAACCCAATACATCATCCCAAGCTTTTCTCTTCTTAAATCTAATGGCATCTCCCCCATTTCGACCCTGATGGCATCTAGAGGGGTTGACCTTATTGCTCCACAGCAGATTATAAGTGCTCTAGACTGTATGTTGTCCAGTTTATTTAATTCTGATTTTGCTGCAGCACCATACACTGCACACCCATAGTATATACTAGACAGTATTAAGACTTATATATAGATAAATATATATTATACATATATATATATATATATATATACACGTGCCTTCATTCCATATATGATTATATAAATCCATTAATGCTTTAACGGCTACTTCTGGTACATTTTTTAACATACTGTAACTGATCATGTCTCTCCCTGGCGTTGTATTCTTTGAATTGTTAATGGCTATTTTTAACTCAAAAGTAAAAATCCTCATCCATATTACTATCAACTCCTTGTTTTTTCATACGAACATTCTCATATATTTTACTTAACTCTTGTCTTCTTTTTAAGAACTTATCATTCAAGTTTTCAATATTATGAACTTCAGCAAAAGTTTGAGTGTGTCCTCGCTGCAGCCTGCAGCACAATGACGTAGCTGGACTATATCCACTACGTAGTGGATATTTTACGCGCATGCGCTGTAGTAGGTCTCGAATAAATACATTTTATCATTTTGCAGACGCTTTTATCCACAGCGACTTAGTCTAACGACTTGGTCTAAGTGAAGTCTAACGCAGTACATGTAGCAAGGGTTTTTGACCTACATTACATATCTACACGATGACCTACATTACATATCTACACGATGACCTACATTACATATCTACACGATGACCTACATTACATATCTACACGATGACCTACATTACATATCTACACGATGACCTACATTACATTACAATGTAAAAACGCCATCGTTGCTTAAATAAAGTTTGAATACACTACTAGTTTAAAATCACAGTATAATATAATTTGTGTAAGCCTATGAAACACACCTAGGCCTATATCTCGTAATAATTACAGTTTAATTTACATTAAATACCAGCTTCAATGACAGCCCCACTTTGCGCATGCGCATTAAAATCCAATACTGCGCATGCTCGTCAAATCCAATACGTATTGGATCTGATCCAGCTACGTCGTCGTGCTACAGGCTGCAGTGAGGACCTCTTGAAAAGTTTTGGCTAAGACTTCTGTCTTTTCTTTATTAGTTCTAGCTATTTTTCCTTCCTCTTCAATTACAGGGATCTGTTTATAATTATTAATACCATTCATTTTCCTAATCATTCTCCATACCACATGCATTCCAGTCTCTCTCCCAATTGTGTTACAGAATTCCTGCCAAGCCTTTCTCTTTGCACTTTTAATTACCCTTCTTGCAGCTGCCCTTTTCTTCTGATATTCTACAACTGTATCTTGAGTTATTAACCTTTTTAAAATCCGGAATGCCTTATTCCTCTCTCTAATTGCCACTGTGCACTCTTCAGACCACCACGGTACACTTTTCTTTTTCTTTCTATTACCTCTTATTAACGGTATAGATTGGTTTGCTGCAGAAATTATTTCTCCTACTACCTTATTATATTTCTCCTCAATATTCCCTTCCAAAATTCCCTTCCCTTCTCCATAAAATTCCTTCCATTTTGCCTGCTTAAATCCCCATCTTGCAGACTGATTAAAGTTTTGCCTTTGGACTGCACTCTGAATCTCACAAACTACAGGCCAATGATCACTGCCCAAATTATCTTCATGTACAGTCCAAGTACACTTACCGGCTAAGGCAGCTGATGTTATTGTGAGATCTAAACATGACATGCCACCTTTAATTATATCCATTCTTGTTGGTTTCCCATCATTCAAACATACAAGCAAGTGCTCTTCTATAAATTCTTCTATAACTATCCCATTATTGTCTGTATATTTACTACCCCATAAATCATTATGTGCATTAAAATCCCCACATATAATAATTTTACTCCGTGTATCACCCATCACTTCTTCTAATACAGTATTACTTATTTCTTTGCATGGATTATAAAAATTTGTAATTCTAATTTCTTCATGTATTCCCATTACTTCTATACTTACACATTCTACATTATTACTTTTGTATATTCTCTTATATGCTATGCCTTCTTTAATAAATGTTGCACACCCTCCCCCTCCCCCTCTTCCAGTTTCTCTATCTTTCCTCTCTACTACATATCCATTGATCTTAAAATCCAAGGAGCTATTTAACCATGTCTCCTGAATACACATGATGTCTGGTGCCTTTTCCATTTCTGTGATATGTTTTTTAAATTCTTGCCCATTTGCTATTAAGCTCCTGGCATTCCATGTAGTAGTAGGAAAGACATTATACAACTATGTATTATTACTCTGAGTCATATCCAAAGCAGCAGTTCTTTCCTTTGCTTTCAAAATCCCATGGACCTCCTCCGCTGTAACTCCAAGATATTATACAACTATTTATTATTACTCTGAGTCGTATCCAAAGCAGCAGTTCCTTCCTTTGCTTTCAAAATCCCATGGACCTCCTCTGCTGTAACTCCTGTTAACTTGAGAAATTTGTTAGCACATTCTACGATAATCTTTAACTTGTCCGATTTCCTTTCCACTTGTGAAGTGCCATTTACCACCGCACAAATGAATGCCACAAGGTCAATTTTATTCATCATAATATGTAGATCTGATTCATTCCTCTCAGGAGTTACTCCTTTCTGGGTATAGGATTCCGTCCTGATTCCTTGCAAATTAGTTCTCTTTGTTTCAACTATACCTTTGGCTTTTACCTTAGCTTCTGCATATGTTAAATTTTGCACTGTTTTTATTTTTTGTACTTCACGAGCTTGTTGTACAGGGCATCCTGCATATGCTGCGCTATGTCCTCCCCCACAATTACAGCATTTAATCTCTACACCCTCCTCACACTTGCCATATTCATGTTCTCCCCCGCATTTTGCACATCGCATTTTCCCTTTACAAAGATTTGCAGTATGTTCCATTCGTTGGCATTTGAAACATCTCAAAGGTGGAGGTATGAACTCTCGTACCAAGAAGCTTACAAATCCTAGCTTCACTCTTATCGGCAGAGTACTTCCTTCAAACTGAATCATTACGCTCATGCTTTCACATCTTTTATTGTCTTTCCACATCTGCAATCTTCTAGCAGAGATCACTGTTCCTCCACTCAGACTTCCTTTAATATCATCCATATTTACATTAAGAGGTACTCCTGAAATAACCCCTCGAACTTTATTGCCTATTTCTGTGCATGCTATCCTTCCTCCTGCCAGGGTTTTCATTTTCAGAATGTTATGCTTCTGTTGTTCATCCTTGCATTTAATCATTATTCTTCCATTGCTAAGACAAGATACAGCTTTCACTATCCCTCTTTCTCGATTGCTTTTGATAGTTTAACAAGATGAGTTTGTTGTTCTGCTTAGCAAAAGTAATTATCACTTTGATTTCTTTCTTCAACCTCTTTATCAGCTTCAATTCTTGTATGTCTTACTTTGTTTGCTCACAATCAGATCCATCACCCATGCTGCTCTTTTTTTCCTTTTATTGTATCTTACTTCCTGAAAATCCATGTCTTGATCATTGTCACCATCAGAAATATCTCCCCACGCCGACGCCATTCTCCGAAAACCCCATCAACCTCCTGAACTAGAGACTCAATACAAAGCCACATCTTTACTCAACGTTTTTGAAATCAGTGTTGTGTTGTACAATCAACTCGCAGACTTTCTCGCAAGAACCAGACTATGATGTTATTATTTCTTTAAATGTGGTCACATTCATGTAACTCAGAAAGGTTATTTGTACAAAAATGTCTTTAGTTGTAACATGATCAGATAGGTGTAAAGATTAATTTTGTGTAATGACCAGAGACCAGTTCCATCAGCAGTGCATTAAGTTGTAGCATAAAGGCATAAAGTAGCAAAAGAACTTTTAGGCAATTTATGTACTACGTAGCATCCCAAGTACTATATACTGGTTGCCCATTGCACAAGGTTCCCCAGCTGTGGTGACAACCTTGTTCTGGGACACTTGATAGGCTACCATTTGCTAAAGGTGCTAGAAAAAACAAAGTGACAGAGGCCTGGCTAAAACAAGGTTGCTTTGATATGTGTGTCATGTGAGGGGCAAGCCGTTATCATGTTTGAATCAATCTCCATCCCCAGAAAGAACACCTTTTAAAAAACTTTGATCAGTTTACTAGTCCTAAATCCCGCTAAATGCACCCGTCGGCAAGTGAGCCCTTGTGAGCGCCTTCCAGGTTAAAAGGGTTACAAATAATGTATATAAAGACAACAGAAAAAACTTTTTAGAAAATCTATTTTAAAAATCATGTGCAAGTTCTTAGATATTTAATCTTTGTATTCATGTTGGTTTCAAGTGGTTTTGGAAAAAAAAAAAAAAACAGTATTTAAAAAAAAAAAAAAAAACACTACTTACTCTTACATGTGGTATAACATTCAAGCAAAAACATTTTCCTTACACCTAAACGATCTACTAGTTGTCGTTTTTAAAAAAAAAATTTTTTTTTATAAAGACATTTTACAACCTGAACTTTGCCATGTCATAAAAAGGTTAAATTATCTATTTTAGGGGACTTATAGATCTTTTTTGTCTCTGCATGTTTTTCTCACATTTGTTGCACTACTTGACTGACAAAAGTTAACTGCTTCAACACAAAATATGCAAAACTATTCAAGGTTTCACTTTTTCACTTTATTCAAAGCATCATCGATGATAGTAGTTTCTAAGAGCAATGTGCATATATATTATATATACACACCTACACACACACACACAAGACAATAAGACAAGCGCAATGTCAAAATGCAGAGAAAGCTTGAGACAGATTTATTATTGGTTACACAATTTGATTATACACCAAGCAGAAAGAAATGTAAAGGTGAACATGCATTTCCTTTGTAAGGCAGTATCAAGAAATAAAAGAGCTGCAAGTAACGAACTTCATGAAGAAAGAAAAAAGGTACATCAGTTACACCAGAAATACTGAACCATGGCTTCCTTACTCGTATCAAAAGCCACTGCTCACATTAATGCTTATGAGCAGTTGGCCACCTTCTGATTTGTCCATAAAAATTATGCATTGCCATGCCATTGGTCCAGGTGTTAGCCAAATTGAGGTCTCTCTCCCATATTTACACACAAACGCAGGTCTTCCGAGATGTGATGTGAAGCTTGACGAATCTAAAGACAAGGAAGGGCAGGCGTCAGTCAATACAGCCTTCTGTTTTTCAAATCAGATTTATTTTTGGTTTTGTTTTCCCCATGAACGAAAGTGCACACATGGTCAAGAGAAGCACAATTCTTAACATTTATTACATGTTTATTCTCTGACAGGCCAATTCCAATGGTTCCAAGTTTTACAGGTCATTGCTCTTGTATTAAGAGATTTATCTAAAAAATAGATCAGTCAGCATATAATATCCATGCACAGACATTAAACACCTGATACGAATCAATTTATCAGTATAAGAAAAGAAATGCAGGCTGTCATTTTCTTAAATCAGCCCTTTTGTCTTGTATTAGTAAAAATAGTTCAATATTTTTGCTGGAAACAAAACAGTTGAAAAAAACAAAAACAAAAAAAACAGCCAAAGTACTATATTCTAAAACTAATACTGCTTCCTTTACACGCGACTTAAAATATTGAAAATTCAGCAGTATTTAAGCTTATATTCTGTATAACTGCACTGCACAGTGTTGCGCAGAGCTGCATATGCTAATGCAAAACGGCACATCTGTGTGGCTGTACAGTGTCATCAGATCAATCCAGACAGACAACAGCAGATGTTGCTAAAGACCAATGGTCTGACTCCCAAATATGTATGGAAGTGTCTATCACTTTACTCTATCTTGCCAAGCTATCTAACGTTAATCAAGCTAAAATCTTTTCTTTGTCATTTAGGTCAATTTAAGCAGAATTTTCATTCAAGACAACCAAAATCATTAAAAGCATGCTTCCCTGTAGAATACCAGTAGAAAAGTAATTTGTCCTTTAGAAATCTTTCCATTTTGTAGCTTATGTTGTAATATCTTTTCAATTATTTACATAAAATTAAAATGTTCAATCCTAGATTAAATCAGATTTGAGACTCTTTGCAAAATGTCGAGCATTAAATTAAAAGTGGAGAACTGAATCATTCTCTTCAGTCCATTACTTGACTAATGGAGTCACCTATTAGCTTACATACCAGTTAGAGAGTCAATACACACAGTTCAGAGTGTGTGCGGTAAGTTATTTTTAAACCCGATATTTGTATGGGAAATGTTGTATGTACTTTTCAAAGCCTATTTTGTGCACACACAATGATTATACATCAGGCCTCAGAAGATTCAAGAATTGAACTGTATATTACTAAAGCACTGCAAAACAAAATATTAATTCCTTGCAAATAGTTACTTTTTGAAGGCTGACTTTTCATAATATGGCTTTGATTTATATAACTGCTTTCCAAGAATACAAAAAAAAAAAATAGTTCACCATTATAGTCAATCAATGGTCAATCCTCTCCAATCCTGAACATTTAAAAATCAAACTGAAGTAGAACCTCATTTCTATATACCATTTTAGAAAAGATGCTGTTTCTTCAGAATTCATCCCTGTGAGCTAAGAGCAACATATTAATGCATCATAAGATACCAAAGAAGGACTCAGAAAGCATCACAACTGCACAGAAAGGAAAGTCAGTGCAAGTCAGGCAGCACACCTGCCCTGCCCGGTGAAAGACACCTTCTCCATGGTAATGGATATCCTGCTCTCACCATTTCTTGTTCCGAGGCTTCAGTTCCTCAGCCGCATTCCTCAAGAAGATGTAATTCTTTTTCTGGGGATTGTAATATTCATGTCCCTGTGACACAAAGCAGAAGTAATAAAAGTGAGCAGAGATCACACTGATTGTCAGTTCATTAAAGGGGTCATCGGATGCCAAATTCACTTTTGTTGTTGTTTGAACATAAATGTGTGTTGGAAATGTGTGTAAAAATCCATCCTATAATGATAAAAATCCACCCAGTGCTTTTTTTTAAATCCCTATTTTAAAATCCCCCTTCTCAAATCAGGCTGTTCTGAGGTTCCTGTCAGAATGACGTAGTTCTGCACAGGCCCCTCCCACGATAGTTGATTGACAGTAGCTTTTCAGCACAGACTGGACTGGTGTCTTACCTTAGACCCACCATTGTGTCGACACCAGTGCAGGGGAAGACAATAACATCTCCCGATTAAGCAATTGAGGTGTTTTGTTGTTGGATGTAATAATGAACATAGCAGTCGTCATTTACTCTCGACATCTGAGCCGCTGAAGACGCAGAGGATTAACGTTACTTTCGTTTTGAAGGGAATGCGCTGATCCCCGATCTGCCTAAATGCGTCTATGTTCGCGCGAATCATTCGTGATCGAGCTTCATCTACACAAGAAGTGAGTATAAGGTTTTTTATGAATCTTTGCAAATAGCCTTTCCTAATATGTGCTAGTTAGCAAGTTTGGCGGCTAAAGTAAACAGTACTGCTCGTCACCCACAGAAGAGAGGGGCGGTGTGAGCAGAGCTCATTAGCATTTAAAGCAACATGGACTAGAATTGCTTGCTAAAAACAGAGCTCATTTTGACAGGGGAAAAAATGAAAAATTTTAACCAAAGGATGTTATAGACTTTTCATTAAGACCCTAAAGAATCATATCAACTTATATCAAATGGGCATCCGATGACCCCTTTAAAAAAAAAGGATGAAAACATAAGAACTTCAGTCAGTTCTAAGTAACCAGCATTATACCAAATCATAAAGGCAAAACACCCCAATTTTAAATGACAGTGACAATATCATTGAATCACTTTCAGAACTTTTTTTCCCCCCAGCTGAACAATAAAAACATTGACAACCAATGACAGTGTGCCAAGTTCAACTTGAACCAACATGGTTCAAGACCCCTGGATTTGGTTTCATTTTGCTGCACTATTTTTGAACACAAGAATGCATCTTATGTAAGCACTCCCTCTGAAAGCGTCTGATTGGTGTCAGCTGGAGCTAAATCCAGTATAATAAACAGGGCTTCTGTCATAACAATTAGTTGACTAGTCAATCAGGCAACCCATGGACTGCTCTGTTTTTTAATGTTAAACCTTCAACTCTATTTGACACTGAGAGAATCTAGGTTGGAGAATCTAAGCTTGTAAAAGGCTGAATAAATTATTTCTTATGCATGTTTAAAAGCATAAATATTGCATAAATGTATATTTTCTCTTCATATTTAAAATACACTCCTATGAAATTGACCATAGGAGCTTAAGTGAAGCTTAATCTATGAAATATCCTAACTGACTATAATACTTACTATACCACAATAACTTTTTTTATGTCAACACAAAATGTTACATGTGTATTGAGATTGTACCTTAGACCAGTCATAGCTGGAAGCATAGGCAAATATGTTTCCATTGTTATTGAAGCAACAAGCTGTTATTGGTTGATCTAATTGTTCAGAGGTCTTCAGCTTAGTGCGGGCATCTTTATCCCAGAAACTGAAGCGCCCATCAGATCCTACTGTCGCCAGAGTGCCATGGACTGGGTGAAAGGAGATAGCATTCACCTACAACAGAGAAACACACAGCAAGTCTACAGTTTCTGTTTATTATACAAGTACTGTTTACTGAATATTGTCTTTCATAACCTCGGACTAGACTAAATGCCCAAGCAATCCACTGCATTTCAAAAATACACAAAACTTAGAACACTCACAGCATAAATATCTTGGGGTGTGGCAGTATTGGTTCCATTGGACCTGTGGCACTTAAAGGTGAAATTGTCCTTGGCTCTGGGTTAAAAGATGAATATTAGTAAGACAGAAAGATAGCATACATATTCAATATCACACTCAAAAAAAAAAAAAGCTGCTTGTTCAAGTTAATTGTTAAAATGAGTTGAAGTAATTTTTTAACATTTCGGTCACAACTTCATTTCATAATGGACTTAAATTTGTAACATTTAAGTTAACAATTTTTTGTTGGGACTACATTATGCTTGCTGTGATAGTCGGTGTTACCGATATTAAGCCGCAACACTGGTTATATCACTTGCCCACAGCGCCACCGCCTTATTGATTTTTTTATAGTAGTAAAAATCATTTAGTTCAGTTAGAGAACAGACCCTACAATTATAAACTGAACAATTTTTACATTTTGCTCAATGCAGCGTGCCGAACGACAGTCGCATCACAGATCAGTAGCAGGAATCAGATTTCAATTATCAAATGAGGAGAGTGAGTTGAGCTGACTGACAAGAAGAGTGAGGTGACAAAGACAAGACGATGGCAGAATTTTATTTTATATCAAGGTGTATGCCGTGCCTCCAAACTTTCTTATTCGTTTCGCTAACAAACAATCAAAGTTTCTTATTGGTTCCACAGTGTTTGCTGATTTTTTCTCTCTCTCTCTATATCTATCTATCTATATATATATATATGCGGTGGTGTTTTAAAATGCGGAGGCAGTTATGTACATACATATATAGGCCTATATATATGTCATATATATATATATATATGTCACATTTTCCTGGTTAAATAAATGTCACACAAAAAAAAGAGAACAAATAAATTCTATTTTGCATTTTATTAATATTATTTTTTCTTTTATTTAATATTTTAATACTAATTAAACATTTCATAGTGTTTTTATGCATTTTTATATTTATTCCAAAATAATAACTAAAGGCAGTAACAATTTGAACAATATTTTGGAAACAATTAACATTAGTTAACTACTTTAGTTAACAGTAACCAAGAATAAATAATAACCTACTTCTACATAATTTATTAATCTTAGTTAATATTAATTTCAACATTTACTAATGCATTATTAAAATCAAAAGTTGTGTTTGTTAACATTAGTGTATGCACTGTGAACTAACAATCAACAACTGTATTTGTATTAACTAATGTAAACAAAGATTAATAAATACTGTAATAAATGTTCATGTTAGTTAACTCATTAAATCACACCTTATTGTAAAATGTTAGCAATATTTTTTATTTGTGAACTGATGTTCAGCTGTTCTTTTTAATAGTCGACTTATTTTCGGGTCATCATGATAAAAGCTATGTAAACACTGCCACAGACACGAAGATATATCTTTCATTTAATCACGCTGAATGCTCATTAAAAACTGACGCAGTTTTCAGACCATTTTAAGTTTTATTTTGACGTGACACAAAGTAGTGGTATCTAAGCGGGAGAGTTGTTTACTTACTTTATAATTAGTCAATAACGACATCATTTTCTTCATTCAGGCCAAGAGCTCGCACAAAAACAAGAGGCGGGATTTATCACATGAACCAATCACATTCAATAATAACCGATCATATCCAATTATCGCGTGATGGAGGCAATGACTCCTCTCACGTGACTTTCCCCCATTCATTCTCTATTACCCCCCACTAAACCCAAGGCACGCTAAGGGGTCTCTGTTGTAAGTCTATGGGCCGAAGGGAGGCAAGCCTCCGCTGTAACTTTACCTGCGGGTGTCGCTGTTTGACAGTGTTACTTTATAAAAACGAGTGACTTTTATACTTTTAATGCCATATTTAGTAATATTTGCGATTTATGTTTGTAATATCAAACATAGACACTGCCTCCCTTGCCTCCTCGGAGGAAATGCCCCTATATATAGAATATAGGGCTGAGCGATATAGCTAAAAAATGTATCAATGATATAATGTTTCATATCGTTCGGTATCGATAGTTGACATTTTTTATAACTTTCAATATAAAAGTTATAGAAATTGAATTTTTTTCAATAGAATTTTTTTTTTTTTAATTTAACCACTGTATTTTTAAATTAACCCAATTTATTGAGACCACAAATATTTTTTGTTTTAACAATCAAACACAAAATAAAAATTAAACATATCTAATTTCTAATTTTTTTAAATGCAGATTAAATAGGTCTTAAGGAAACGTTTGTCTCCCAAGGGCACAGGAGGGCACAGTGAGCAAAATAAAAGCGCATTTAAATTGTCAACGCAAGGAAATAACTGTCTATAAAAAACGTGCATTACATCTAAATTAACTCAAATATAATTTCGTAAATTGCATAAACAATTATGAACAAAACAGCATCA
>NW_015652267.1:49529-52737 GCF_001515625.1 Sinocyclocheilus rhinocerous | reverse complement strand
GACGTGAGTGCAGCAGTCATATTTGTTCGTCTAAATAATGCGCTGAATATGCATTTGTGTGAATGGCTTGGTTTCGGTTTTAACTTAATCAAGATCTTCTCCACATTGAGCTTCTATATTTCTCTAATATTTTGAATGAATAACACAGCAGTGGCGCATCTCATGGGCAAGACTAACAAAACATTAAAATGCAACAACGTCACTTACATCATCACCGCATCTCGCGCGCCACTGATGACGCTCCCTGACGCACTCCTAACATTCAAATGCAATTGTTTATTTTAAATTCGACTAATATTCATTCTTTATTCACAGTCACCTCATCACAGGCAGGCACAGCACTCATTTCAGCATGTGTTCGTGTTTGTGTGTGTTGTCTGCGTCACTCATAGCACGTGCCTATATAGTGCGCCATATCGAAAAAATTTTCTATCGTTATCGAAGAAGGTGTACCGTCGATAAATATCGATACCGTTTTATCGCCCAGGCCTAGTAGAGTCTTTACATAATACATGTGTTAATTAAATCTATCTATCTATAGATAGATAAATATAATTAACACATGAAGACTAATTAATTTACACAATGTAGCGTTTCTTATTTATTGTAGTTATTTTGTCCTATTGCTTGCAATTAGTTTCTTATCCTCATTTCATCACTGACTGTTTATTTATCTTCAGTGAGCTTGAGGTTTTTTTTTTGTCTCTTAGGCTTGAATTAGTTTGATATTGACATTGGTAACAAGGATTATGAAAAGTCTATGGTATCAAAGATTTTAATATCATAAAAACCTTTTTAAAAGAAAAAAACTATATCGTGGTCTATATCGTTATTGTGATATAAAATTACTCATATCGTGATATAAGATTTTAGTCATATCGCCCACCCCTATTAGGCCTATAGCATGGTGTATTTTTATTCAGTTTGTTAACAAAAGTTCTATGTTTAATATAAGTGAGTTTGTCATTGAACCATTTTGTTGTTGTCTATTCCATAGATATGTATAGTTAGAAGCCCTATTAGCAGCTGTTTCTATGGGCCGCTGTAACTAAGCAAAATAGGTAATCTGCAAAATGTTAATTATTTAATCAAATATGAGGGATCATACAAAATGCATGTTATTTTTTATTTAGTACTGACCTGAATAAGATATTTCACATAAAAGACATTTACATATATTCCACAAGAGAAAATAATTGACCCCGTTCAAAAGTTTACATACGCTTGATTCTTAATACTGTGTTGTTACCTGGATGATCCACAGCTGTGTTTTTTTTTTTGTGATGGTTGTTCATGAGTCCCTTGTTTGTCCTGAACAGTTAAACTGCACTATTTGAACCCTTTCCAACAATGACTGTATGATTTTGAGATCCATCTTTTCATACCGACAACTGAGGGACTCATATGCAACTATTACAGAAGGTGCAAACGCTCACTGATGCTCCAGAAGGAAAAACAATGCATTAAGAGCCAGAGGTGTAAACTTTTGAAGAGAATGAAGATGTTTCCCAGAAGACAAAATAAGCTAAATTTAAACTGATCTTCAAATTCAAAAAGTGTTCACCCCCCGGCTCTTAATGCATTGTGTTTCCTTCTGAAGTATCAGTGAGCGTATGAACTACTATCACAAAAAAAAACACACAGCTGTGGATCATCCAGGTAACACCACAGTATTAAGAATCAAGCGTTTGTAAACTTAGGTGAACAGGGTTATTTTTATAAATTCCACTATTATTTTCTCTTGTGGACTATATGTAAACGTCTTTTATGTGAAATATCTTATTCAGGTCAGTACTAAATAAAAAATAACATGCACTTTATATGATCCCTCATATTTTGGTAAAATAATTAACATTTTGCAAATCCTGCAAGGTGTATGTACATTTTTTACCTCAGCTATACAGACTTTTCCAAGATGGCGGACATGTCGACGTGTCTGGAGCGGTCAAATGTGGAATCTACCTATACATATCTATGGTCCATTCAAGTAATTGATGCCAAATTGTCAGTAATTTGAAAGTGAAAGTAAAATGCGCACAGCGAAGGAAAGCGAGGGAAAGAAGGAAAACCCCAATGAACCCCACCCCCAGAGATACCGGTATTATATTTCCTCACTGTCACAACCCTAGACTACATTAATAATTTTTGTTGAAATAACTGGGTAGTAGATCTGTAGTTCCCATTATACTTTACATGGAAATGCATCAGGAGAGTAAATGTTGAAATGTACTTATGTTTTTCAAAGACTTTCTCTTTACTGAATGTGATACTGAATGTGTTTAACATGCTAACAACTAATAGCTGTACAGACCTAAACTAATTGCCGTGGAAAAGTTTTCCTTAATTTAAGTTAATTAAACTTTTTTTAGTGTACTGTGTTAGCGGTTAAATTTCTAAACCAGCCATGAATTATTTGTGAATTGGAAAGAAGATCAGATACAGACTCACGGGTTAGGTGGGTTTATGTAATGAATGGCAACTCGTCCCTCGATACTGCCCAGTGCAAAACCAGTAGGTTTACTCTGCTTGTCCTTAAAGATAGCCACACAGCGGTGCTGTTAAAACAAAACACACAAGTTAAAATACACCTCAATAGTCAACAACAATATCTGCAGAGAAGAAAAATTTAAATAATGGTGAAAATGGGCTACGTATCAACACAAAAAAAACAGGGTTGGGCAACTACGGAGATGTTAGCAAACTAAATGTTCAGTGCAGGTGAGTAATGATTCACTCATTTTCAATGAGAAAATCACTTAAAATTCCTGCCAATTCATACAAAACTATTTAAAAGTGATATTTTTTTTCATGAGTTTGTGTTGCCTATTAATCTATTCACAATAATGATAAATACTGAATTAATCGTAATTTAAGTAGTGTATAACAGACAAAAACAAATATATTAATTTTAAATTTGCCTTTGCTTAAAGAATTTCTGGCTTGCCAAAAATCAATGAAATGAGATCCTCCATTAAAAAAATTACAATAGTTTGACTACAAAAAGAACGATTACTAAATGACAGACTTAAAATAAAAATATAGCTTTCAGGATTTAAAGTTTTGTGCATTTGTGCAATTTCACATACATAGTGAGTTCTTCTATTTAATAAATTTTATCTAATAAATATATATATATTATAATCACTGGTAAAATTAAGCATTCCTACACTGGTCATGAGTAATCCCCCTTTTTTATATATATATATAT
>NW_015652267.1:42706-49506 GCF_001515625.1 Sinocyclocheilus rhinocerous | reverse complement strand
AATTTGAGTTGAATTACTGAAATAAATGAACTTTTCCACGACATTCTAATTTATTGAGATGCACCTGTATATATATATACATACATACACGTATACATACACACTGTAGGGCTGGGTGACATAGCTAAAAAATTTATCACGATATAATGTTTCATATTGTTCAGTATCGATCATTTTTTTTATAACCTTTCTTAAACAGAGCAGTAGAAAAAAGGTTTAAATTTAACCACTATTTTTAATTTATACAATTTATTAAGACAAACAACTTATTTTAGTCTTAAACAAAATAACAAATAAAACAAAATAAAATAAAATTCAAACAAATATCTCCTTTTTTATATTTTATATGGCAGATTCAGTAAGTGTTAGGGAAACATTTGACCTGTATCCTCCTGAGGCCACAGGAGGGCGCAATGAGCAAAATAATGCACCTCATTAAACGGTTTATTCAATGCATTGAAATAAAGGCTGTCTATAAAAAAAAAAAAAAGTGCATACCGTCTAAACTAATATTTATAAATCAAATATAATTTCATAAATTGCATTAACAATATGAACAAAACAGCATCATGTATTTATGCATAGCTTAATACAAATAGCTAAAGCGCCGATCACACGATTGCATTTAAAAACATATGAGACGCAGTAGAATGGAATAAAACCCCCACAAATTCTCGAGACATGTCTTCTAAAAGTTGAACCTCTTTTAACTTTACATGGCTTTCTGTTCATCTCTTGTGCGAGACACGAGTGCAACAGCCATAGTTGTGCGTCTCAGAAATGCGGCGAATATGCGTTGTGTGTGAATGGCTTGGTTTCGGTTTTAACCTAAACAATATATAAAATGCAACAACTACACTTAGCCTACATCACCATCACCGCATCTCGTGTGCCACTGATAAGGCTTCCTGAAGCACACCTAAAATTCAAATAAACCGTTTTTGCATTCGAATGCGAATTTTTATTTTAAATTGGACTAATATTCCTTTTTTTTAAATTCAGTCACCTCATCGCAGGCAGGGCACTCATTTCAGCATGTGTTTGTGTGTTCTGTTGGCTGTTTGCTTGTCACTCATAACACGTGCCTTTAAATGAAAGCGTTAAACTATCGTGCGATATATCGAACATTTTTTCTATCGTTATCGATGATGGTGTACCGTCGAAAAATATCGATACAGTTTTATCGCCCAGGCTTAATATACTGTATGTATATATAAAGTATGGCTTATGACCCAATCAATGAATAGTCTTTTCAGTTTTTATTGCAGTGTACATTGTATCTAAATGGTAACACTTTACAATAAGTTTTCATTTGTTAACTACATTTAATGCATGAACTAACATTAACAATGAGCAATACATTTGTTACAGTATTTATTAATCTTTGTTAATGTTAGTTAATAAAATTACAGCTGTTCATTGTTAGTTCATGTTATTTCAGGTCCATTAAATATCATTAATAGATAAAAACTTTTGATTTTAATAATGTATAAGTAAATGTTGTAATCGGTGTATCTACGATTAATGAATTCTTCAGAAGTATTATTCATTATTACTTTAATGTTAATAAATTACCTTATTGTAAAGTGTTACTACATAAACGTTGTGACAATACACAGATAGATAAAAAGGTGACATTATTATTCTAATTTGTTTGATACAGTAATAAAACACTAATACCATATTTTATGTAAAATGCTAATTCAAACCCAATATTTATCATCTTCCTCAGCCAATTTATTGTTTGATTAAAGGAGTAGTTTACTTCCAGAATGAAAATTCTGTCATCATTTACTCACCCTCCACATGTTCCAAACCTGTATGAGTTTCTTTCTTCTGTTGAACACAATCTTTTGTGATATTTTGAAAAATCTTGGTAATGGTGCTCATCAACTGTTCGGATACTAACATTTTTCAAAATATCTTCTTTTGAGTTCAACAGAAGAAAGAAAGTCATACAGGTTTGGAGCAAGTGGAGGGTGAATAAATGATGACAGAATTTTCATTCTGGAAGTGAACTACTCCTTTAAGACTTTAAATTGCCATCTAATTACTTCAAAAATTGAGTATTTGGAAAATGAACCAACACTGACCTGATGCTTCAGAGGTGACTCTATACGTCGAAACTCTGAAGGCTGATTTTCCAACTGGTAAACAATAAGACCACGTTCTGCAGTGGCTACAACAGCCATAGGATATACCTATAAACGAACAACAAGACATCCATAAAATGCTTTCAGAATATAATTTCAGCAAAAGTTTTATGTACCACGTACTACACTAAGACAATGTTAGGGCTCAGATGCTCACTTTGCTAATTTACACACACACAATTAACACCAGCGATCAATTATGCTGTAAGAGTGAGACGTACAAGAGCTGTCCAAACTGATACTACAACAAATTCAGTTCAAATCACACTCCTTTACCACATCTGCACAAAAACACCTCTCTGGCATCTGCAGGGACATCATTGGATTTGGGGAACGTGTATCCCAAAACTGTCAAAAATGAGAGGCAGAGAAACAGTTGTTAATCTATTCTAGACCAAGGCTGCAATATTTGGTCAAATAAATATTTTGTCATTATTTTATCAAACACTGCATGCTGAACTGTGACATAATAAATGTTTAACACTAATAAACATTAATAAGTACTAGCCCATATCAGGATTTTGACTTTAGTTCAACTGTGCAGCCCTAAGGGTTGTGAAGATGGGTTCCAGCACCTTCAGTGTTTTGTCCCAGCTGCCAGTCATAACACAGCTGTAGTTTGGTGCTTTAATCCAGTGAATTGTCCTGATTGGGCCTTCATGCTGCTCAATGGAAAAGATTGTAAGACCTCTTAACCATACTGTAAACCAACACAACTGAAATGCATATACTGAAAGTATGAGCATAAGAATATATTAGGAACACAAATTAACTGCTTACTTGTGCTATCTGAATGGTCTGATTGCTGTTCAGATCCCACATCTTGGCAGTTTTGTCACAGGAGGCTGTAAAGACTTTACTGCCATCCTGTTAACAAAATAAGCAAAATCAGGTAAGATGCCTCCAGTCAGGAAGTAGTAGCCATTCAAAAAGAATATAGAACATAGGGATATTCGGTTCTACTACCGTTTGTGTTAGGGCTGTCAAAATGACTGAAAAACTACATTCGAATTTTCCACTTAAATATAATCAAAATTCTAATTATATTCGAATTTAAAAGGCATAATTTCAGTTAGGGGGAAAAAAAGCTTTTGGCTTCTCTCCTGAGACCACAAAATATTATGCACGTTTCTTCAAAGCGTAATAAAATAACACAACTTTTTGAAAAAAAGTGCATAATGTTTAAAATAATGTTTATAAACCATATATAATTAATAAAGTTGCTTAAACAATTAGAAAAAAAAACAGCACCATGCATGTATGTATAGTTTAATACAAAGGACCGAAAACCAATCACAAAGAGTAGGCTACTTTCTTCATTTAAAAACATGAGATACAGTAGGATGGGGGAAAACCACCATAAAGTCTTGAGACATGTTTTTTAAAAGTTGAACTTACATTAATTTTACATGGCTTTCTAAACATGTCGCTCTCTTGTGCGAGATGCGAGTGCAATGCTGATAGATGCCCCGCTAGAAAATGTGATAAATGTGCGTTCTGTGTGAACGGCTTGGTTTCAGTTTCGCCGTAAACAACATATTCGCCACACTGATGCTCTCGTTTTCCGCTATATATTGAATGAACAACGTAGCAGCACCACATCTAGTGGGTTCAACTGGATAGGCTAACAAAAGCATTAAAATGCAATGACACTTACATTGTCGTCGCATTTCGTGCACCACTGATAAGGCTTCCTGACGGCTGACACAGACCTAAAATTGTGGATAAAAATTTGGATTTTTTTTATTCGACGAATATTCGAAATTCGGAAAAAAAAATTTGACAGCCCTAGTTTGTGTAGAACAAAAATTCTGACCAGAATACCTACTTGCAACCATACAAAAAAGAAATATACATATATATTTGATTTATAAAATCACAATCCTGTTACAATAACTCATGTATCTGAGTTTTTCAGCAACAGTGTAGAGCAGGGGTCCTCAAACAGCAGACCAGCTTGGTTCCAACTGGACCGCAAAACAATGACAATGATAGCACTATTTTACTGTTTAAAGTGAGCAGAACAGCAAAACAACAGAACAGTAGACACCAAACTCTCAGGGTTGTTTATTGTAATGAACTTTTGGTGCTATATACACTAATATTTGTATCTAGAGCCAAACACACTTCGAGCCCTCCAAGTGCTACAAGAGCTACAGATGATGCGGTTATTGTAACAGTGGCAGAAACACAGAGAAAAGCAAAATAGATTAATACTTTTGCTAAAGCACTGCAGAAAAGAAAATGCAGCAAATACAATTACATTTACATTTATGGGAGGAAATGTTGTGGCCTAATGGCCCCCAAAGGTTGCGGGTTCGAGTCTCGTACCGGCAGGGATTGTAGGTGGGGGGAGTGAATGTACAGCGCTCTCTCCCACCTTCAATACCACGACTGAGGTGCCCTTGAGCAAGGCACCGAACCCCTAACTGCTCCCCGGGCGCCGCAGCATAAATGGCTGCCCACTGCTCCGTGTGTGTGTGTTCACTGCTGTGTGTGTGCACTTTGGATGGGTTAAATGCAGAGCACTAATTCCAAGTATGGGTCACCATACTTGGCCACATGTCACTTCACTCACTCACTTTTAGCAGACGCTTTTATCCAAAGCGACTTACAAATGAGGACAATGGAAGTAATCAAAATGAACAAGAGAGCAATGATATTCAAGTATATATAACAAGCCTCAGTTAGCTTAACGCACTTTTTTTTTTATTATATAATAAATAAAAATAAAACAGATAGAATAGAAAAAGAATAGAGTAAGCTAGTGTTAGAGGCTTTTTTTGCTTTTGTTAATTGTATAATAAATAAAAAGAAAACAAAAAGGATAGAGAAGCTAGTGATATTTTTAAAGAAAACAAGCAGTTAGTAAATGAATAGAGTGCAAGTCTAAAAGGGTCAAGTTTTTTTATTTAAAGAATAGAATTGGAATAGAGAGTGCTAGAGTTACGGGGTCAAATAAAGATGGAAGAGATGTTTTTTAGCCGATTCTTGAAGATGGTTAAGGACTCAGCTGCTCGGATTGAGTTGGGCAGGTCATTCCACCAGGAGGGAACAGTTAATTTAAAAGTCCGTGAAAGTGATTTTGTGCTTCTTTGGGATGACATGATAAAGTGACATTCACTTGCAGAACGCAAGCTTCTAGAGGGCACATAAAGAGGCCTTTTTTGCTTTTGTTAATTGTATAATAAATAAAAAGAAAACAAAAAGGATAGAGAAGCTAGTGATATTTTTAAAGAAAACAAGCAGTTAGTAAATGAATAGAGTGCAAGTCTAAAAGGGTCAAGTTTTTTTATTTAAAGAATAGAATTGGAATAGAGAGTGCTAGAGTTACGGGGTCAAATAAAGATGGAAGAGATGTTTTTTAGCCGATTCTTGAAGATGGTTAAGGACTCAGCTGCTCGGATTGAGTTGGGCAGGTCATTCCACCAGGAGGGAACAGTTAATTTAAAAGTCCGTGAAAGTGATTTTGTGCTTCTTTGGGATGACATGATAAAGTGACATTCACTTGCAGAACGCAAGCTTCTAGAGGGTACATAAGTTTGAAGTAATTAATTTAGGTAAAGGGGTGCAGAGCCAGTGGTGGTTTTGTAGGCAAACATTAATGCCTTGATTTTTATGCAAGCAGCTATTGGTAGCCAGTGCAAATTGATAAACAGAGGTGTGACGTTTACCCATCACACATATGACTCTGACCTTTCAAATAAACCAGGTTTGTGACTTTTGATTCCATCTACATTTTACATTATTAAGCAGCATGTTATAAAAGATCTTTTCATAATAAACAATGTTAAAATTATTTGTAGATGGCAATGAAAGACAACTAAAACTTTGAAATTACTAGTTAACTCATGATGAAGGTGTTTTAAATGGTTTAAAATGGTCCAGACTTCAGGGGCGGTCACACTAGACTTTGAACGTGCAAAAAATTTTCGGACGCCACTGCGAATATGGGCGGGAGCAGGATATGACATCACACGCCAAGGTTTCCCCTCAGTTATCTCAACATGGATTCCGATGTGCTTGTACTGTGTCTTTTGTCCAGAGACGGCGTCGAAAGCGTCTGGAAAGGAGAAGGCTGTGGGTTCACCCTATTCTACGGACTCGGAATGAGCGGGGAGAGTTCCATTCTTTAATTCAGGAGCTTCGGCTGGATGAGGATCGCCACAAGGAGTACTTTCGGCTCTGTCATATTTTATTACCATTTTTAAAACTATAGTGAATAAACTGTACTAATGAATGAAATGTTCAAGGTGTCTGAATAAATTTTGGTTTGACTGTACATATTAAATTTTTAAGTGCTGTGCTTTAAGTGCTGTAGGTTTTTCCCTTTAAATAGGTCATTTTATAAGTTCTTGAGGTGTGCAAAATTTATTTTAAAATGATTCTGAAAATACAATATAAAATAACGAACAACATTAAGTAATTTAATAATAATACACTTGTGTATAGTAATTTTATTGTACTCTCTCTCTCTCTATATCGTCTGTTCCTGTTTCCATTGACACCGCAAACCATGCAGCTTCTTTTTTTATTTGATTTTTATAATCTTTTAAAGATGTATTATATAAAATAGGACGCTGCACTACGGCTAAAATTAGCGCTTCCTCCATTTTTGAATTTCTGTACAGAGAGGTCACGCAGTGA
>NW_015652267.1:33543-42525 GCF_001515625.1 Sinocyclocheilus rhinocerous | reverse complement strand
ATATATATTACATTTTTAAGTGCTGTAGTTTTTTCCCTTTAAATAGGTCATTTTATAAGTTCTTGAGGTGTGCAAAATTTATTTTAAAATGATTCTGAAAATACAATATAAAATAACGAACAACATTAAGTAATTTAATAATAATACACTTGTGTATAGTAATTTTATTGTACTCTCTCTCTCTCTATATCGTCTGTTCCTGTTTCCATTGACACCGCAAACCATGCAGCTTTTTTTTTTTTTTTTATAATCTTTTAAAGATGTATTATATAAAATAGGACGCTGCGCTACGGCTAAAATTAGTGCTTCCTCCATTTTTGAATTTCTGTAGAGAGGTCACGCACTGACGTATCGATCTTCTACTGGTCACACGTCTTCACGTGATGCGAATTCGCAGGTCAGAGTTCACCAAACTTGAACTTTGGAACACAGCGAAATGCGAAATTTTTCACATGAGCTTGCGTTTCCGGTCTTACGCATTCGCATGCGTATGAATGGAAGTCAATGGAACGAAAAGTGCAGTGTGACCGCCCCTTTCAAGAGGGAAAACACTGAACCCCCATCCAGTAGCTTTTCTCAGTCATACGGCCTTCTGCCATAGGTATCTAAATGTAGAAATAATAACCTGATAAAACATCTGATGTTAACTTTTTGTATTCATATCCAATTAGGGCTGGGTATCGAGTTCGATACTTTTTAGGCACCGACCGAATTGCCTCGATACCATCGAGTATCGAAAAACGTCTTGTCGTTCGGTACCAAATTTCGATACCTAAGGGGTTAATCTCATCAGCGTCAGTGAGCCAATAAGCCTGCAGCACTAGCCGGTGTGTTCGACTAGAGGCGCGGCGCAGATCGATCATCCGCGAGAGCGATTCGAAAGCACACGGAGCAGTCTGCTCTCTTTAGCTCTCGTGGTACTGTAATACCACCAGTATAGAGTAGCGCGGGAGCTGCGTGGAGTTCCGATCATATGCAGATGTCCGTTCATACTAACGTTACACGACCGAAAGCGCGTGTTATGTGACCATTCATGCAAACTGTAGCATCATGCATAAGACAATAAATAAGATTTATATTCCGCTTTTACTCAAAACTCACTTTAAACCACCATCGAGTGTTTGTAATAACTTCCGATTGCCGTCTAACAGGGCCGGATTTACGCATTGCTCAAGACATTGAGCAAATAAATATAACAAACAATAGGGTAAAAAATGACAAACTATTTCCATGTCTTCCACCTTTTTTATGTAGGCTACGGAAATCACGCTTTCTTTCTCCCAGTCTCTCTCACAGACGCACACACAGTGCAGACACGCGGAGACGCAAACAGAAACTTCTTGTCAGCGCTGCACCGCGAATTTATCAGTAAAATAGTTTCGCAGCTGAAAAGCTACATGACATTTCTCAGTAGCGAGGTTCATGAAGGAGTTTAACTTAAAGATTCGCTATTAGTAGACGCTGCTGCTGAACGCTGCTGAGAGACGCATAGACGCAGGTATTCACACGCACTTAATATCTCTCTCTCTCTCTAATAACCGCATTAGACTGCATTAATAACTGCGTTAGCCTGCATATCAATGGCTCAAGCCTCTGTTATCAGCTCTAAAATGACGTTTTGGAATTTGCAACGGAAGGTTTGGGATGAGGTGCGTAAAAAAATTAGTTCAACCCACACGAGATTTCAGGACGGAAACATGTCAAATGTCTTGAAACAAATGATCTGAACAATGTCTTGATGTGTGGTTGGGACTACAGGGCGTTAAAATTATTAGAGAAATAATGCACTCCCGGAGGTGGTTATGTGGCCACGACTATATGGTATGGTCTTTCTCAGTTCTCAAACAAATTAAGAACTATTCGATTTTTATTGACTGAACGCAAGCGCTTATTCCGATAGAAAACACTGTATCGGTTTCCACTGATTAAGAAATATTTTTGTTTGCTTGGGTGGTAATATTAGGTCTATTATATTAATAGGGAAGGGGGCCCAAAAATGTGTTTTTCCCTTTGACCAGTTCTAGAGACGTCCATCTGTGGGAGTGGGCGGAATCTCCAGGGTGCTCCGTCTGAGCCTGATGAAATGGGAGAGATGGACAGAACAGGAACACAGAGAAAAACAACAGGGTAAGACATAGGGCTGGGTATCGAGTTCGATACTTTTTAGGCACCGACCGAATTGCCTCGATACCATCGAGTATCGAAAAACGTCTCGTCGTTCGGTACCAAATTTCGATACCTAAGGGGTTAATCTCATCAGCGTCAGTGAGCCAATAAGCCTGCAGCACTTGCCGGTGTGTTCGACTAGAAGAGGTGCGGAGCAGATCGATCATCCGCGAGAGCGATTCGAAAGCGCACGGAGCAGTCTGCTCTCTTTAGCTCTCGTGGTACTGTAATACCACCAGTATAGAGTAGCGCGGGAGCTGCGTGGAGTTCCGATCATATGCAGATGTCCGTTCATACTACAAGACCGAAAGCGTGTGTTACGTGACCATTCATGCACACTGTAGCATCATGCTACATAAGACAATAAATAAGATTTATATTCAGCTTTTACTCCAAACTCACTTTAAACCACCATCGAGTGTTTGTAATAACTTCTGATTGCCGTCTAATGTGTGTTTTGGCCATGTAATGTTGCTGAAATTAAATATGTTATTACCTCTGAGTCAGAGCAGCGATCATGGAAGAGAGAACACAGGCAGACAGCGCTGGAAGCTGCTAATGCTCATCAGTAAATCAGTGGAAAATTAATAGAAATGACGATTCTGTCTGAGCTAGGTGATTCTGTCACACGCACTAGTGTAAATGTAGCTAACAGATGTGTAAACTGAAGACTATTTGAGCTTTATTACAACTATTTTGCACTGATTTATTGTGTTGGTTAAATTTTGTTCCTTTGTGCAGTGGCTCAGGAGATGAGTCTTTGAGTTTGTATAAACATCAACAAGCTGAAAAATAAAACCAAAGTTTTTTTTTAGATAATGTAATCTTGTTAAAATTGATTTCATAAAATTGGTATCGAAAAAAGTATCGTTCAGGAACCGGTATCGAAGTCAAGGTATCGGTATCGAAAAATTTTGAACGATACCCAGCCCTATATCCAATTGGGCTCAACTAAAGATTTTTTGTTTTTTTGGTAGAAAAATTCTCAGACACCCCTGCTTTTGCTCTTGGGGCCCAATATCCTCATCTTTGATGAGCATTTTGACTGTGTAGGATTTTATTTTATTTTACAAAATACTATTGCTGCCCTGATGGAAATGTATAGCTAACTATTCCAAAAAAGTATTGTCCAGACCTCCACTTGGAAGGAAATATAGAAACCGGACCTCTTGGATCTTTAGAGTTAAACTCTTCATGTCAGCTCTGACAAAACAACAGCAATAAACAAGCATAAATAGGCATAACAGCCGAGCATCAGAGCCGGTACATATGCTTTTACTCTGCACAAATGTAATGCCTAACCCTAGCAACCAGCATTAGAAGTTTTTTTTTTTCAATCTGTATTCTGTGGTTGTGCACAAGACCAATTTGAGGATTTGCTAAATTGTGTCCAGTGATTGCGATTGCGATACATATATTTTCATTAAAATAGACTTTATGTTTAAAGGGGTCATATGATGCGATTTCAAGTTTTCCTTTCTCTTTGAAGTGTTACAAGCTCTTGGTGCATAAAGAAGATCTGTAAAGTTGCAAAGACTAAAGTCTCAAATCCAAAGAGATATTCTTTATAAAAGTTAAGAGTCAACCACGCCTACCTAAAACGCCTCGTTCTAACACGCCCCCACATATCTACGTCACTATGTGGAAATATTAGCATAATGCCGCCCAAATGTGCACGCAAAGAAAGGTGTGGTTTCAGGAACAGCAGTAGTGTTGATGCAGCCTACAGGAACGCCCTTTCACAATTTTGTATCACTCCGCTTGTTCTAGCCGGGTCTATGTTTTTTTTTTAAAGGGGTCATATGATGCGATTTCTATTTAGTGTGTTATGTAGCTATTTGTGCATGTATAAGATCTGCAGAGTTACAAAGCTCAAAGTCTCCCACAAAAGGATTTATTCTATCTAAAAGAGAAGGCTGATCCAGACCGGGCTAAAACGCCTCATTCAAACACGCCCCCACATCTCTACGTCACGATGTGGAAATATTTGCGTAATGCCGCCCAAATGTTCATGCAAAGAAAGAAGGCGTGGTTTCAGGAACAGCAGTAGTGTTGATGCAGCCATGTCAGGGAGACGCTGTGTGTTTCAGTGCGAAAGCAAAAGCACTTTATTTGGCCTTCCAGAAGTAGATGCAATTAGGAATCATTGGTTAAGATTTATTTACAACAGAACAGCACAACCCAGATGTTCGAATTTGTGCAACGCATTTTATAAACCTAGAAGAGTAAAAGGCTATTTCTAAAAACAAAACAAAAAAAGGGTAAATTCCGACTTTGCTATATGACAATCTGGCGCTTCTGAATCAGCTACTGTAAGTATGTTTTGTTATTAGTTTAAGTATTTGCTATTGACTGTTCAAATGCGGAGTTTTGCACAGCGCAGAGTAACGCGTCGTGTGTGTGTGTGTGTGAGGGGAACAGGGTCACATCACAGGAGATTTGAGAGAGGCGGGGCATGACCGACCTACAATAATGTACAGTATTTGAAAAATAATGTGTTTTTTGAACATTAAAGCATGTCAACATATTCTGTTACACCAAATACACAAAATAATGATCTTTAAAATAGCATCATATGACCCCTTTAAGATTGTTGGTTGGCTGAAGTCTTTAAATATGCCACTAGGGCTGTGCAAATAATCGAATGCGATTTTCATGCGCATCTCGTCAGTAAAGCCGGTTCTGTGATTAGTAGTAAATCTCCAGCACGTGCTTTCAGATGGAGCGGCATTTACTACACAAAGCCGTAGTTCACTGACAAGCTACGCAAAATCGCGTTCATAATCGGCAATGAATCGCCTGCGATTTTGAACGCAATATTGCGTAGCTTGTCAGTGATCTACGCCTGAAGCACGTGCTGGAGATTTACTACTAATCACAGAACCGGCTTTACTGACGAGATGCACATGAAAATCGCATTCGATTATTTGCACAGCCCTATAGACCACTAATATTTATAATGTGTGAATGATCTTACATCACTCCAGCACACATCCAGCACTGGGCCTGTGTGCATCTGCTGGGCTTTAGGGACAGTCTGACCATTATCTTGAACCTCCCAGCACCGCACCTGTGTATATGCAATACATGCAAATATATCAGTTACAAAATGACAGAAAGGTTATTTTAACACATCTTTAAGAGATATTTCATCAACTATAAATGAGAGGCAACAACATTTCATATTTTAAGTTACAGTCAAGGTTGAACAAATATAGAGTGCCTGAAAGAACAGCAAATATATAAATATATATATATATATATATAAAGGATAAGAGAAATGGTCATGTCAACGGCTTACGTCATTGGCCCACGAGCCTCCGATGAGAAAGTTCCCAGGCATTGTAGGAGGACTGAATGCCAAGCAGCTTATGCTGTCATCGGGTGGCGATGTTACTTCAACATCCTGTTATCAACGACGCCTCAAATGAATTAACATGAACAAAAGCTTATTTGTAGGTATATTATATTCCTGTATATACCTTCATTGGATTATGGCTGTCTGTGGTGGTGGTGCCAAATACACCTGTTCCTCCGGACCCAAAGCCCGTGTTCGTCCCGAATAAACTCATTTCAATCTGTTAAGAGCTGATCAAACAAGAATGAATCAGATTACATCAACGTCACATTCAAAATAACATTAACACGTGACAACTACAATACCTACACTGATTCAAATGGATTTATTGTTAATATTAACAAACCGCTACTACACTTAAAGTGTCCAAAATCAATCTGTTAGTCAGATTATGAAGTGAAATATTAAATTCTACTTCACGTTTAACGTTACATGCATACAACCACAAACCGTGAAATCGGGTTTTAGTAGCCTTCAGCAAATACAATTAAATTATAGGCCCGGGCAGCCTCTAAATTAAATACAATGATCTATCAAAATATCTTAATCAACTAAACTCACTAACTGCCGTAGAAATATTTGATTATTCCCATAAAACCAGTTCTCGCTTCTGAGATGATAAACACACACGCTGCTATAGGCACTTCCTCCTCTTCTTCTTCTTCTTCTTCTTCTTTCCAGTTTAACGGCGGTTGGCATCCAGCTTATTGGTGCATTACCGCCCCCTTCTGCTCCGGAGTGTGAATCAGATAATAGGTTATCTATTCCCTTTTCCTACTAAAACTTACACATCACTCACATTGTCCCCTCACATTAATATCCACACACACATCACACATCAAATCCTGCTTAAAAATAAACAACTAAACCTTCCATAAATAAATTAAACAACCGGTAGTATTATTATGCCATTTAAATTCTACTTTCTAATCCTGTTATCTTCAGATAACTAAGAATTTCTCTCATAGTACTTGTCTGTCCTGAGGCACAACTTAAAAGATTTGACATAGTGAAATTAATTACTCCTATGTTTCTCAGTTTCTTAAATAACTCCTCTCTTTCTTTGGTATATACTGCACAATGTAAAAGTACATGCTCAATAGTCTCTGCTTCTATGCATGTAGTACACAATCCTAACTGATGTTTCCCTATTGTGAATAATGATGATCAAATGCGGAGTTTTGCGCATCGTGTTTGTGTGTGTGTGTGTGCGCGCGAGAGAGAGAGAGAGAGAGAGGAGAGACAGGGTCACATCACAGTGGAGTCAGCTGTCTTAACCGTGGCTTGTGTACTGCAAACACATATTCATCACACGACACTCTGTTCCCCTTTCGGGCTCTGTCTTTACATTTATTTTGAAAGATGAAGCTCGCGATTATGGAAAGGGGCGTTACATTTCCGACGAGTGCTTGCGGTGTTCGGCCAATCACAATGCACTGGGTCAGCTGGCCAATCAGAACAGACTGCGCTTGTCGGAAGGAGGGACTTTGTAGAAAACGAAGCGTTCGAGAGAGGCGGGGCATAGAGGACCTACAATAATGTACAGTATTTGAAAAATAATGTGTTTTTTGAACATTAAAGCATGTCAACATATTCTGTTACACCAAATACACAAAATAATGATCTTTAAAAAAGCATCATATGACCCCTTTAAAGATTGTGCCTGAACAGTTTCTACTTTTTTAATCAAGACACTTCCTCCTCCTTCTTCTTCTTTGGTGTTTATTGGCGGTTGGCAACCTAACTGATTGGTGCATTTACCGCCACCTACTGGACTGGAGTGTGGGCAGTACTTTGAGAGAAAGGACAAGGAGAAAAAAAAAATATCTATACACATATATATACATATGTACACACATACATACACATACATATATACATATATATACATACACACATACATATATATATATATATATATACACACACATCCACACATTCTCCTTCCCCGCTATATATCTCCATCAAATTCTTTCACTTATCCCAGTATTTTTCAAATAATTCATTAGGAGACTATGTATTTCCCTAGACATTGTTTTTCCTAGCAGATTTCCCACTGTCATGTTTTGTTTTCCAACTTGTGTTTCTAACTCCCTTCTTTCTTCTTCATACCTTTTACAATCTAATAAAATATGTTTTACTGTCTCTTGTGTGTTGCAGTGGTCGCAAAGACCAGTGGGGTGTTTTCCTATTTTTTTAATCAAGACACTTCCCCCTCCTTCTTCTTCTTTGGTGTTTATTGGCGGTTGGCAACCTAACTGATTGGTGCATTTACCGCCACCTACTGGACTGGAGTGTGGGCAGTACTTTGAGAGAAAGGACAAGGAGAAAAAAAAAATATCTATACACATATATATACATATGTACACACATACATACACATACATATATACATATATATACATACACACATACATATATATATATATATATATACACACACATCCACACATTCTCCTTCCCCGCTATATATCTCCATCAAATTCTTTCACTTATCCCAGTATTTTTCAAATAATTCATTAGGAGACTATGTATTTCCCTAGACATTGTTTTTCCTAGCAGATTTCCCACTGTCATGTTTTGTTTTCCAACTTGTGTTTCTAACTCCCTTCTTTCTTCTTCATACCTTTTACAATCTAATAAAATATGTTTTACTGTCTCTTGTGTGTTGCAGTGGTCGCAAAGACCAGTAGGGTGTTTTCCTATTCTCTGTAATGTAAAATTTAAACCAGCATGACCTATTCTAAGACGTGTAATTATCTTTCCTTCCTTTGGATTCCTGCTCTGCCTAATACTATTTAAGCCTACTTGTTTTTGTATGTTATACAGATGTCGTCCAGTATCAGTTATGTCCCAGTATTCTTGCCATATTTTGCTTGTATGTCCCTTAATAATGGTTTTGATTTCTGTTCTACATAACGGTATTTGTATATCAACTGTTTCATGCTTTATTGCTCCTCTTGCCAGAATATCTACAATCTCATTTCCTTCCACCCCTACATGAGCAGGAACCCAAAGGAAGGAAACATTCAGCCCTTTATCATACAGTATTAAAAGTAAGTTGAATATCTGGTATATGATATCTTGTCTACATGATGTTTTCCCAGATTGAATACTAGATAGAGCAGATAAGCTGTCAGAAGCTATGATTACATTTTGGTTCTGTTTATTTCCTTCCAACCACTGTAATGCCAATAAAATTGCTAAAAGCTCTACTGTAGGATCTAGTGGTTAAAGGGATAGTTCACCCAAAAATGAAAATTCTGTCATTAATTACTCACCCTCATGTCGTTCCAAACCCATAAGACCTCCGTTCATCTTCGGAACACAAATTAAGATATTTTTGATGGAATCTGACCCTCCCATAGACAGCAAGGGTACTACCACGATCAACGTCCAGAAACGTAGCAAGGAGATCGGTAAAATAATCCATGTGACATCAGGGGTTCAACCGTAAT
>NW_015652267.1:25717-30701 GCF_001515625.1 Sinocyclocheilus rhinocerous | reverse complement strand
ATATATATATATATATATATATATATATATACATACATACATACATACACACATATACATATATATACACCCATACTCCTTCCCCCCATATATCTCCATCAAATTCTTTCACTTATCCCAGTATTTTTCAAATAATTCATTAGGAGATTATATATTTCCCTAGACATTGTTTTCCCTAGCAGATTTCCCACTGTCATGTTTTGTTTTCCAACTTGTGATTCTAACTCCCTTCTTTCTTCTTCATACCTTTTACAATCTAATAAAATATGTTTTACTGTCTCTTGTGTGTTGCAGTGGTCGCAAAGACCAGTAGGGTGTTTTCCTATTCTCTGTAATGTAAAATTTAAACCAGCATGACCTATTCTAAGACGTGTAATTATCTTTCCTTCCTTTGGATTCCTGCTCTGCCTAATACTATTTAAGCCTACTTGTTTTTGTATGTTATACAGATGTCGTCCAGTATCAGTTATGTCCCAGTATTCTTGCCATATTTTGCTTGTATGTCCCTTAATAATGGTTTTGATTTCTGTTCTACATAACGGTATTTGTATATCAACTGTTTCATGCTTTATTGCTCCTCTTGCCAGAATATCTACAATCTCATTTCCTTCCACCCCTACATGAGCAGGAACCCAAAGGAAGGAAACATTCAGCCCTTTATCATACAGTATTAAAAGTAAGTTGAATATCTGGTATATGATATCTTGTCTACATGATGTTTTCCCAGATTGAATACTAGATAGAGCAGATAAGCTGTCAGAAGCTATGATTACATTTTGGTTCTGTTTATTTCCTTCCAACCACTGTAATGCCAATAAAATTGCTAAAAGCTCTACTGTGTACACCGATAAATGATCTGCTGTTCTTTTTTAACTGCTATTTCATAGTGCGAAATGGAGAAAGCAGCCCCAGTACGGCCTGTCTCTGGCTGCTTTGATCCATCTGTAAATATGAATAGTTTGTCTTGATAAAGGTCCATGTAATTTTGAACTATTATCCTCTGTGGCATTATTTTAGATTTTTCTTTTAACATTTGTTGAAGGCTTATATCTACAGATGGCTTTATGAATTTCCAAGGTGGTACAGTTAATAGTGCCACAGTGGGGCTTACTTGGAGCTGGCTGAGGCTTGCGTTTTGTGCTTTTGCATTTCCTATCCATCCGAAACTGTAATAATTACTTTTACTATGTTCTGAACAATCTTGTAAGATGGCCTTTGTGGGATGTACTCCGCTATGCCCTTGTAGATTTATCCAATACGCCAGCATGATCTTGATCCTCCTAATACGTAAAGGCATCTCTCCTGTCTCAACTTGTAATGCAGATACTGGTGATGATTTAAACGCTCTAGTAGATTTTGCTTGTAGGTACTAAATAAACCATAAAAACCAATCAAAACAAATAAACAAACTAGAAATTAAAACAAAATAAATAAATAAAAACCAATCAAAAAGACTATATTCTTTTATATAAGTCGATTTAACCAAATTATGGTGACCAAATAATACGCACTTCTGTCACTCAGTTACTGAGGACGTGCTTTGATGACGTCATAGAACAGTTCCCAAACACGAATTTTTATTTTTCTTCTTTTCTTTTCTTTTCTTTTATTACAAATTATTATTACAAAATTTCTGTTGAGAACAAAGATACAGGTATATTGATATTGAGATATTCAGGGGGAGTATGTTTACAATGAAAGTCCAAAAAAGATAAATAATAAATAATGTAAAATAATAAAATAATGGGCTGCGCCCAACAAACATGAGACGTCTGCCTGATGTGCAGATCATGTCTATATTGCGTTGGTTGGTCCAGGACCATATCATTATTACCACTTTTCCACCGGGGCTGGTGCCGGAGCCGGAGCCCAATTGGGAACCGGGCTGCACTTTTCCACTCAAAAAAATCCTGTGCCAGTGCCCAGATCCTGGTTCCAAACCGGCCCCGAAACCTTGCAGGTCTCGAACAAGGGAACCTATGACGTCAGTAGGCGGAGCTTCCACTTCAGACCCAGCTTTAAAGGAGCCATTAGGCTTGTTTGAGATGCATCGTCGCTGCGCACACTGATCTGCATATGAAATGAAAGTACCGCGAGAGCAATTGGAGAGCAGATGACTCTTTATGCTTTTGAATTGCTCTCGTGGTACTTTGATGTCATACACCGTTTGGTTTGCGCAGCGCCGATGCATCTCGAACAAGCCTATATTTAAAAACTGTCGGAGCTCAGGTAAATTAACGACATTAAAAACAACAATTAAATATGTCAGTTCATCAGTGGTTAGCAGAAGAGATCAATGCTCTTCTTCCGCAAGAGATAAGAAACGATTCTGGTCACAGGATCGTGAGGTAGAGGTTTCTGCTCCCAGCCAGTGGAAACGTGAGCCAGTTCTGAACGAGTGCCAGTCTTGGCCAAGCACCTGTTCCAGTTCTGGCACCAGCCCCAGTGGAAAAGCTGTATATGTCTACACGACGTGCAAATCCGGTATGGTATCTGGACGTGTGACTACAACTTCCCTTGGATGTAGATATTCAGTTGAAAATTTGAACGTCTGGCTAGAAATTTTCTTGGACGTCTGTAGAATGTGCAGAAATCGCAAGTAGGGCTCAATGCAGCCTGTGGTGGACATCCAACCCCTGCCCACATCCAAGCCAGTAGCCCCTCACTGCAGAACACAAGATCCAGGGGGCGAGGCTGGATCCACATCTAGGGGGTGGAGATTGGTAGGTTTAGGGGTGGAGATGGGTAGGTTTAGGTGTGGAGATGGGTGGGTTTAGGGATCAGGGGGTGGAGACGGGTAGGTTTAGGGATATGTAAGGTGGGAGGAGTTGGATCTGGATCCAACCTCACCCCCTGGATCTTGTGTTCTGCAGTGAGGACCATCTCCATCCAAGTGTGACGTCAAGAGTCACGCCCATGCCCAATGTAACCCAACCCACATCCAAGTGTGGCGTCAGAAGCCACACCCGTGTCCAATACATCATCTTGTGACTCCCCATCCCCGTTCCAGGGAAACCCAGAAGTATTTTAATTGTAACATAATCCGATAAGGCCGATCGTTACAAACTGCCCATTGCAGATGATGATGAGCATCATTCTGTACCTTCTTGCTCTCTCTGAACCAATGGTCAACAACCAGAATCTCTGATATTTCTCCTGACCAGGGGAAAAGGAAAGGCTGGAATCTGAGTATGCATTGGAACAGAGTTAGTCCTGTGGATGGCCCAGGACAGGGAGTGTGGTTCCACCTGTGCTGGTGGTCATGACAAAAGGTTTGTCGGAAGTGGCTGATCTCTTGAATTTTCATCTCCATTTGCCCATTTGTCCACGGGTGTTATCCTGAAAAGAGACTCACGGTCACACCCAGAAGTCTCTGTGTTAGTCTCCTCAGACAGTCATTTTCATGGGTTCCACTCCCAGAGCTAAGATGGTCTCAGCCCACTGCAGCGCTCTCCCAGTAAGCAGATCTCAGAGCGTTCAGTACTTCGGCCGCATCTCTAATGCGGGTGAGCATCATAGAAGGAAGCCGCCGCAGTGCTCCACTGAACCAGAGTAGGGTGCTGAGTTGACTATGGGACTGGCTGTGTAACAGGTGGAGAGGAAAAGCTCAGTGAGTGAACCCAAACTCTGGAATGGTCTTCTTAGCATTGTTCAGGAGGCAGACACACTCTGTCAGTTTAAATCTAGATCAGGTGTGTCAAACTCAGTTCCTGGAGGGCCACTGTCCTGTAAAGTTTAGCTCCAACCAGCTAATAAATGTCTTCAGGATTGCTAGAATCCTCCAGGCAGGTGTTTTGGAGCTGGTTGGAGCAACTCTCTGCAAGACAGTGGCTGTGTCCAAAAGGTAGAAAAAGCTGCATTCGGAGGATGCATTCCAAGGTAGGAAGGCATCATGGCACATTCAAATCCAATGTTAGTATCCCTTCCTGTCTCCTGAGATACCTTCATCTGATAAATGTAGATATCCTTTGCTGCCTTTGGTATCCCACAATCCTGTGTGTTCCATTACATGGCAGTTGAGCTAACAAGGCAACAAAGGCTGCGTTCCAGTTCACTTTTAGACATGCACTCGCGAACTTCCCTAAGCACTTACCCTCGGGGGAATCCCCGCCGCCATTTTGAAGTGTGTTCCACTTCATCAAGTGAACGAGGGAAGTTTACATGGACATACCCTCGACCCCTCGATTTTGACCGAGGGAGCGAGTCTGCTTCATATGCACACTTCAGGCCGCTCCATAGACCACAATGCAACACGACTATGACGTCATCGCAGATCGCGTTTAATTTATCCCCACCCCAAACGACTCTATAATATATGAATGCTTTTTTTTACATTTATAACAGCCCAAGCATATCTATATACATATAGAATGCTGCACCAAACAAATTCGTAAGGGGAAACATGTAAACAATAAACCAACTCCATAGCGCCAGTAGTGGGCACTCGTGCAACGTAATCAATGACGTACATCCAAGTAAACGAGATGGAGGGAAATTTGCGAGTGAAGGGCATAAAAAAATGGACTGGAACGCAGCCTAAGCTTTCGGCCCTAGTCAATAGTATCCAGCTGCAGACCCGCAGCACCAGCAGTTTCAGAACCGCAGCCACAGAACCGGAAGTGAGGGGTGGATATTACGTTCTTAACAGAGTAGCGCCACCTTACGGTTTTTAAGGGGTAATTTGCTTTTATTACACACAATACGTCATACTTTATGTATGTATGCATTTTATAATGATATATTAAGCATTTTATAAACATTAATCTTGTGTAATTTAGTTGTAGGCCTATACAGTTATTCGTTTCATTGTATTATGCGAGTTATTTCCTGTTTGTGATATTAAAAATAATGTTTGAAACTTCTGGGCATTTTGTATGAAATATTCTTTAATCACAAGATTCAAAATAAATGTTTCCTCCAAAGTCAAGAACACGTGCATCATACATTTTTCTATATGAAAGCTAAAACATTTCAATAAAACAAA
>NW_015652267.1:25109-25339 GCF_001515625.1 Sinocyclocheilus rhinocerous | reverse complement strand
AAATGTAATGGTGTGCTGGAGGAAATGTCCAGTACCTTTCAGAGAAAACTCCAAAGTTCTCCAGAAGAATAAGAGTCCACCATCTCCGTATGAATGGAATGTCACACTGGAAGACACAAACATAGAGACATCTTTAAATGCAACATCATAAAGGTCAATTACTTTAAAGGGAGAGTAAGCGATTTCTGGTAGCCAATGTTGATATTTGAAATCACCAAAACAAACACGCC
>NW_015652267.1:22379-25093 GCF_001515625.1 Sinocyclocheilus rhinocerous | reverse complement strand
TAATGTGTCAACTCTCTGAATCCTTATATGTCTCTACAAGAGATGAAGCCACACACAATTATCTCAATGATGACAAATGGGATTAAAATAACTAAACTACAAGGTAATATTAACACACAAACAATGCATATAACAGAGGGAATTAAAGCAAACTATTTATTTTTATGAATAATAAACGTCTTCAAAACTTCACCACAAGGTCCATTTACAGCATGCATCCGAAAATTAATCGAAACATCCACAGAAAAAAGTTATATACTATAAAGTATGACAACAAATTCAAGTTTCAATATAAGATAATAAAGCCAAGCACACATTAAGTACTTAGCAGATAAATGCTTAACGTAATATATACGATAATTATTAAACATATGATAGCAGAAACATTACAGACTACTCACCGTGCTCTCTCGTTGTCAATAACTCCACCCCTCACTTCCAGTTCTGTGGCTGCGGTTCTGAAACTGCTGGTGCTGCGGGTCTGCAGCTGGATATATCTCGACCTAGTCAGTGGCCCTCCAAGAGCGGAGTTTGACACATGTGATCTAGATTAAAGACCCTTATCTTTGACCTAGCATACACATAACACATTATCATTAATTAATTGTTAGGCTGCATTAATTAGGTCAACCGGCACCAAAAACACTTCCAATCACACCTGATGTACTTGTTACATTGAAATAGGAATGGCATCTACACGTATATTAGTCTGTCTGTCTCATCCTTATCCCAAAGTTATCATACTCACCTGGATCCTTTCTGTATCCAGACCAGATGGTGGACCTGCGGCGTTTCACAAAACCATAGACTCAAAGTCTACATTCAAAGGTCCAAATCTGAATTTTCATCAGTGTCAAAGGTCCGGACCACCTTTATCTCATAAAAGCGAGTTTGAGTAAATGATTATTGCAGGGCACAAGATGGTAATAGTAGTAGTAGTAGTAATAATAATAATAATTTAATTCATAATTATTATTATTAGTAGTAGTAGTAGTAGTAGTAGCCTAATTCATAGTAATACTACATGGCTCAAAGCACCTTCTCAAAACTGTTCTGAAGCATGCTTTTTGTTTATGCTTGCTGACAGACACAGTGTTTCCTACAGACTTGCACATGCAAATTCAGCAGGAGGCGCTGTTGGAGCGGAGATATAGCGGTTTCCCTGGTAACGGCTGTAATCAACTAACGCTAGGAAAGACGAAATGAAAATGACATCAAAGCTTTTCTGAAGACGGTCGGTTCTTTTCAATTATTCATTCATATAAAAACACCCCTGCTGCATTTTAATTTTGCAATATTGAAAATGATAAATAAATAAAGCAATCCCATGGCACACTGAAGCACTGAAATAGCCTACAGGGGAAAAAAGTTAGAAAGGGGAAAAAATCAATAATTAAACACTGCGGCCTCAGTGTTGGTATTGTATCAGACATTTGCACTATATGAAAATCAAGCTCATATGTAGTTAACAAGGTTTTCGACCAGCGAATGACAGATATCTGTGTTTTGTCTGTCAATATAACGGCCACATCTGATCAAGTGCATCGCATTACGCTTTCATCAACTTTTACAGGTTATTTAACGTTTATTGTAGCTACATGGGTGCTTAGTTTTTTCTTGTTGTTTAATACACTTGGCCAAAATCTTATGATACAAATGATGAAGCGCGATATGCACAGGATATTTAAAACATACACAAAGTATATTGGCTACAACTAAATGGCAAATAGCCTACTTCTCCACTCTTCAAACACACAAAAACATTAGCCTTTAAAGACATAGTGTTTGAGTAAAGAAAACGCTGTACTATTCAAACGTCAGTTATTTATTTACTCTGTAGAAGTGGAGTAATAACGCAACATTCATTTGTTCCGCAATAAATTATATACATATACACACACGGAGTTAAAAATGTGCTCTTTTCTGATCCCAATGTCTATAATTTCACAATTTCATAAATACCATTTCTTATTTAATATTGATAGGCTACATAAGCACAATTGAAAAAAAGATGGGTTTTTTAAAAAAACTGTGATGTTCTGTTGTGGACACTGTTGCTTATTTTGCTCAATAATTTTTCCTATTTAAAGTCCGCATGAAATCAAAATCGACTTTATTTACTTTACTAGCGCACATTGCTAGTAATGATGTGAACAATTAATCCGTGCAAGTTAATCCGCTGAAAAAAAAAATTTGTCTTCGTAATCTTTCATCATTTACTTCCGCTCTGGAATGGCAGTCCTTCTCTGATGATGTCAGTTTGACTGCTTGGGCAGAATATCCTTTTAAACACACCCCTCCAACCATTAGTTTGCTATGAGTGCAGGGACGCGGGAAGTAGGGGTGCTGAGGGGGCTGCAGCACCCCCTGTTTTCACATGGTTGCAAATGCAACGCCAAGTTTGTTCATTTAAATGTATTCAGTTTTAGCATTTAATAATTTATTTGTAATGATCTCTGAAATGTAAATTGTAAGTGGGCTATAATAAACCCATGTTTATCTTTATAAACATGATTAATTTAACTTGTGATGTTTTCTATATGGGATGATTAACCTAATCCTCATGAACATGTGACGCTGGCGCGTGGTTTCAGACATGAACTATACAGAATGCGAACAAGATTAACTTTAATACTTTAAAAAAGTATTAAAAACTTTAAAAAGGAGATAATGGCGCAAAAGCGAATATCAGATTTTTTTAAATGCCCATCCCA
>NW_015652267.1:21969-22245 GCF_001515625.1 Sinocyclocheilus rhinocerous | reverse complement strand
GCATCAACCAGGCCTTTGCCTTCAAAGTTCAGGCCTCCAACATCAGGCCCTCTCCAGTCTGGCCCTTCAACATCAGGCCCCCTACACCCTGGGCCTCTAACATCATGCCCCCTCCAGTCTGGCCTTTCAACATCAGGCCCCCTCCACCCTGGGCCTCTAACATCATGCCCCCTCCAGTCTGGCCCTTCAACATCAGGCCCCCTCCACCCTGGGCCTCCAACATCACGTTAGAGCCAGTCTGGCCCTTCAACATCAGGCCTTCTCCAGCCTGGGCCT
>NW_015652267.1:16743-20030 GCF_001515625.1 Sinocyclocheilus rhinocerous | reverse complement strand
TAAGCACAATTGAAAAAAGATGGGTTTTTAAAAAACTGTGATGTACTGTTGTGGACACCTGTTGCTTATTTTGCTCAATAATTTTTCCTATTTAAGTCCCCTTGCCATTCAGCCATGTGTTAATGAAAATGACACGAAAACCCCAATTTTCAAAGCATGAAATTGCAGTTCTTTTGGAGGAGGTGGAAAATAATAAAATCCAGCTATTTTCAAAGCTGAAAAACAGCATTACAAATGCTGACAAAAAGAAAATCTGGGCAGAAATCACTCAAAAAATAAATGCTGCTGGCTATGGGTACGAACGAAGCCCAGAAGAAGTCAGGAATAAGTGGAGGGACTTCGCAAGTGTGACAAAACGGAGGGCTGCGGCATGTAAGAGGGAAGCAAACAAGACTGGTGGGGGTATCAATTCAGTTCCTCCTCTCACTACAGAGGAAGAGAAAGTTTTGGCCATCCTGGGGTTGGAAGGGATGGAAGGGATCCTTGGAGGTATAGATGCATGTGCATCAACCAGGCCTTTGCCTTCAAAGTCAACATCAGGAAATATCTAAATTGATAAATACCAGATTGGAGATTAAAATAATAGCAGATTTGCCTCATTTTAAATGAATACTAAAAACTGAGATGAAAAATTTACTTAAGCCAGAAATGTACTGTAAAATAAATGTTCAGCGATATCTTCAAAAGATTTTTGAATTTTGGCACAGTTTTTTCTCTATATAGTGTTGATATGGCAACTAGTAAATACCATAAATTTTGTTATGCTGGCATGTGTGGAAATACTAACCCCGCGTTACGGGCCAAGATCCTTGAACTACTACAGGTTGTGAAACCACATCTTCAGAGGGGAACAAGAAGAAACAACGCCTTAAGTTCACCGGTACAGTTGTTAGCTACACTGCATTATTATGCTGTTGGAAGTTTTATAGAGGTGGTGGGTGATGGCCAGGGGCTCAGCAAATCTTCAGTCAGCAAAACTGTGACAGCAGTAACACCTTTGCTGTTACAGCTTATGAAGAACATCCTGATTTTCCCCCAAACTCCTGAAGAAATCCAGCTGGCCAATCAACAGTTCTACAGTATTGACAACATCCCCAGAGTGATTGGCATCATCGATGGCACCCTTATCCCCGTGTCAAGCCCTGAGGTAAATGAGCCCTTGTACATTTGCAGGAAGGGCTTTCCAGCCATTAATGTTCAAATAGTGTGTGATCACCAGGGGATGTTCACTGACATTGTGGCAAAATGGCCTGGGAGCACACATGACTCTTTTGTGTGGGCCAATTCTGCAGTTTGCCAGGTGGCTGAAGAGGGTGGCCTTGGTGATAGCTGGCTGCTGGGAGACAGTGGATATCCTGCCCATACCTCCTGACACCTGTGCAGCATCCAGCCACCATTGCAGTTTAAACCATTTGTTTAATCTGACATAACTTCTGTTAAATATTTTGTTTGTTTGCCAATATGCCCCCCATGTGTGTTTCAAACTGAATTTGTAATAAAAAAAAAATATTTAAAGGCGAATTAGGTAAGGTCTAAGCACCACAACTTTAACTCTTCCAAATCACTCGAAGTGGATGGTGAAATCTTCGAAAGGAATAACATTGTCACTTGCACACAGCAATTTCTGTAATATTTTATTTATTTACTTTTTTACCTCTATTGCTGCTATGTAACTACCCTGTACAACCTGTTTGCACGTTTTCTCTTGTACATTCCTGCTCATCTAAATATTTATTAAGTCTACAGTATACTGTCCTGTGCATTTTATTTTTATTCTTATTTTTTTATCGTACTTTTTCCATACCTATATTTATATATAATTTTATTGTGTTTGTATTCTTTAATAATTGCACTGTCCATGGAGCGGACCTGACTTACATTTCACTGCTGGTCATATATTCTCTATATAACCATGTATGTGACAAATAGAAAATCTTGAATCTTGAATCTTGAATCTTATTATGCTTCATTTTTGGCTTTATGGTCACCATTAATGATATAGATCCTGACTGAAAAATGACATAAAAATGTACATATGCCCCTCAGACTGAAGCATTAAAAGTAACAATTAGGCCTACAACAATATATCTCCAGTGTACATGCTGTGTATTCACTTAGCTTAACTAAATGGAAAATGAATGCAGTGTGGGTAGATTTATAAGACTAATTAAAACTTATATATCAACTATTGATAAAATAATGACTGTACAACAAGTTGTAGGCCTACATAATGTTATTAAAGGGATAGTTTACATAAAATGAAAGCTTACTGACCAATAACTCACCTTCGAAGAATTTTTCTTCTGTTGAACATTAAAAAAGTGATTTAGAAGAATGTTGGTAACTGGTAGCCATTGACTTCCATCGTAGGGAAAAAATACTGTGGAAGTTAATGGCTACCAGTTACCAGCTTCTTCAAAATATCTTTTTTTATGTTCAACAGAAGAAAGGAACTCATAAATGTCAACTAAACAAAAATTTGGGTCAACTATTGCTTTAACATTTAGAATGGAATAGAGAGTGAAGAAACTATTTATTTGAATGGAGAAAACTGCTGAAAAAATGCCACACACAATTTTATCAATCCATAAAAACTTTTTGCATGTTTACATTTGCATGTTTACATTCCACATTTTGTATCACACTCCAGTATACTTTATTTACCTTTAAAAATAACAGAAACAGTGACTCCAACATTTTTTTCAAATATTGCCTTTCAAGTTCAATGATTCAAAGTTAAATGATTCAATATTTTTTATTTCATCTTTGTATTTGAAAATGAAGAGATCCCAGCTGTAACTGTAGTGCAGCCTCAAATAAGCCTTACTCAGCAGTTTCCCATGCTCTTGACCATATTACAGATTTGAAGATGAAGTTTCAGGTGTGTTGTGCAGAAATTGCTAATGTTTTGGCAAATTAGTGTTACAGACTCTTTCTTTTTTAACATTTTAATGTGATTTTAACTGTAACATGGCAACAGTCTGTTGAACATTAAGTTGATGCTTTCAGTAGTCACATACATTGAACAAAGTTCAAATGAAAAACAAGTGGACAAAAATTAAGACCTGAACAAACTAAAAAATTAATCCATTATGTCGGTGTAAACCATGACTAATTGCTCTTTTTTTGTCTCAACTGTTCTAGTCTAGATTTAAACTAGTTCAGGCAACACCAAAACCTGGGCTCTGCACAGTTCCTTCTGTCATGTGTTTTTTGAACATTTCATACTTTCAGTAGTCAACGACATTGAACAAAGTTTAAATGAAAAACAAGTGGACAAAAATGAA
>NW_015652267.1:5330-14097 GCF_001515625.1 Sinocyclocheilus rhinocerous | reverse complement strand
TTTTTTTATGTTCAACAGAAGAAAGGAACTCATAAATGTCAACTAAACAAAAATTTGGGTCAACTATTGCTTTAACATTTAGAATGGAATAGAGAGTGAAGAAACTATTTATTTGAATGGAGAAAACTGCTGAAAAAATGCCACACACAATTTTATCAATCCATAAAAACTTAATTTGCATGTTTACATTCCACATTTTGTATCACACTCCAGTATATATTATTTACCTTTAAAAATAACAGAAACAGTGACTCCAACATTTTTTTCAAATATTGCTTTTCAAGTTCAATTATTTAGCAATAAATACAAAGATTGCTTTGTATCTGCCCCCCCCCCAAAGAATATTGGGGTGCTCCACCTCATTCCTGTACAAGAGGTCCAAGTTGCTTGGTTTGTCAGTCAGGAGCAGAATGGCAGGAGTGAATGATGAAGAACTTGAAAATGTAGTAAGACGACTTCAGTGCCAGGATCCAAATTCTGGGAATGAGGTAAGCCTTGTTGGTCTCACTTTAAAGTCTGAACTTAAAGTTCATAAAGTAATTAATATAACTTTTTTTTTTTTGGTATTCAATACACCCATTTTAGATGATGCGAGCCTTGATGGTAGCAGAAGGATTGAGGGTTTCACGGCATAGGGTGCGTGAGATGTTGGTTTGTGTCAACCCAGCAGCTGCTGCAAGGAGATGGAGTAGCACAGTGGCTCGAAGAGTGTTTCACGTGCCCTTTCCCAACAGTCTGTGGCACATTGATGGCAACATGCGCCTCATAAGGTTAGTTAAATTACAGGTAGTTGAGATTCTGTCAATGCATCATAAAAATAGCGTGACAGTGCAGACCTTCATTAGCCAATTCTTGCAGGTTAATGGAAACTACAGCCAAATGTAAATGCACACCTGAATAATACCCCAACCATATATGCGGATTGAATGTTTAATTTCAGTTAAAAGTTGGTTCTCCTTTCACTGTTGTTTTGGCCATTCCAAAGCTTTTGTAACTGAATATCAATGTACACTCTTAAAAATAAAGGGGCTTCAAAAGGTTCTTCAAGTGATGCCATAGAAGAACCTTTTTGTCTAAATGGTTCCATAAAGAACCTTTAACATCTGAAGAACCTTTCTGTTTCACAAAAGGTTCTTTGTGGCGAAATAAGGTTCTTCAGATTACAAAAAGGTAAGAAAGAGATGGTTCTTTAAAGAACCATCTCTTTCTTACCTTTTTGTAATCTGAAGAACCTTATTTCGCCACAAAGAACCTTTTGTGAAACAGAAAGGTTCTTCAGATGTTAAAGGTTCTTTATGGAACCATTTAGACAAAAAGGTTCTTCTATGGCATCGTGAAGCACCTTTATTTTTAAGAGTGTATGCAGTAAGATTTGGCCTGTCTGGCAGTAATTTTTGGCCATATTGTCACTGAGCACAAAAAAATTGACTTCTTACATTATTCAGTGTTGTGGTAAATGTTCATTTTAAATATGAGGACTTTAAATATGTAGGTTTGATTTTGTTTTATCAGGTTTAGTTTACAGCTAAACCTTTATTCTAAGTGTACAAATAATCATATACTACAATCTAAAGTAATGGATAAAAAATGATAAATGAATGGTGTAGTCATGAATTAAGAAGTGGAATCATTCTCGCTGAAATTTTGGTGCTTCCCTAATTCGATGTTTTAATAAGATTAGATTAGTTGTCTGGTCCCCTTCAAAAAATGCACACAGATCATCAAAAGCATTCTCTCGCGCTCCCCTGCTGGTCGGTCTGTGCACCCCTAGGGGTGCGCGCACCCCAGTTTGGGAACCGCTGCTCTAGGGTAAGGTCAGATCATGGAGGCGAGAACTTACAAGTAACCTTCTTCACATTGAGCGTTTGTGGAGGGATGTATTTTTACACGTATTGCAACCAATCTATAGCATGTTCTACAGTCTTGAGGATTCTGAACTTTTGGATCCCAGCAATGACATTCACAAACTTTCACTCCACGTAGTTTTTCTTCCACATATACAAAGTAGACTTCAGCACTTCAAAGAGGCATGGAATCACCATGCTTTGCGCACAGAAAATAATAAAACACCAACACAAATATGGACAGAGGGAATGCTCTCAAGCAGGGGAACTGACAGCACAGCCATCAACAATGTGTTTGGAGACAATCCTTATAGGCCTGAAAATTTACATGAACTCCTGGCTCAACATGTCATCGAGTCTTTGCCCACAGCTGAAAATGAAGAGATCCCAGCTGTAACTGTAGAGCAGCCTCAAATAAGCCTTACTCGGCAGCAAATGGAAACCGTTTCCCATGCTCTTGACCATATTACAGATTTGAAGATGAAGTTTCAGGTGTGTTGTGCAGAAATTGCTAATGTTTTGGCAAATTAGTGTTACAGACTCTTTCTTTTTTAACATTTTTAACTGTAACATGGCAACAGTCTGTTGAACATTAAGTTGATGCTTTCAGTAGTCACATACATTGAACTAAGTTGATGCTTTCAGTGGTCACATACATTGAACTAAGTTGATGCTTTCAGTAGTCACATACATTGAACTAAGTTGATGCTTTCAGTGGTCACATACATTGAACTAAGTTGATGCTTTCAGTAGTCACATACATTGAACTAAGTTGATGCTTTCAGTAGTCACATACATTGAACTAAGTTGATGCTTTCAGTAGTCACATACATTGAACTAAGTTGATGCTTTCAGTGGTCACATACATTGAACAAAATTGATGCTTTCAGTAGTCACATACATTGAACAAAGTTCAAATGAAAAACAAGTGGACAAAAATGAAGTAAGACCTGAACAAACTAAAAAATTATGTAATGTAGCAGTTTTTCCTCAAACACACATATGTATAATGAAAAATGAGTTTTCTTTTGGAACGGATGCACATCTCAAACATGTAGCTATTTGACGGAACAGTGATTCTTAAAGGGAATAACAACGTCTACTCTGCTGTAAGTGTATCTAAAGTTATGTTATGTACTTTATATTAAAAGCTAACATTAAAACAGTTTAAAGAAAGATGAGATTTCCATTATGTCTGTGCAAACCATGACTAATTTCTCTTTTTTTGTCTTAACTGTTCTAGTCTAGATTTAAACTAGTTCAGGCAACACCAAAACCTGGGCTCTGCACAGTTCCTTCTGTCATGTGTTTTTTGAACATTTCATACTTTCAGTAGTCAACGACATTGAACAAAGTTTAAATGAAAAACAAGTGGACAAAAATGAAACAAGACTTGAACTGTAAAAATTTGAGTCATGTAACAGTAAATGCATATGCATAATGAAAAACAATGAGTTTTCTTTTGGAACGAATGCACATCTCAAACATGTATTTGACGTAACAGTGCTTCTTAAAGGGAACCATAAGGTCTACTCTGCTGTAACTGCACCTAAAATTATTTTATGTACTTTATATGAAAAGCTAACATTAAAACAGTTTAAAGACAGATGAGATTTCCATTATGTCTGTGCAAACCATGACTAATTTCTCATTTTTAGTCTAGATTAAAACTAGTTCAGGCAACACCAAAACCTGGGCTCTGCACAATTCCTTCTGTCATGTGTTTCTTGAACATTTCATACTCGGTGTGTATTGGCAGGCGAAGTACAATGAGGCAAGTATTGGCCTCTGGAAAAAAATTTCCATCTTGATGGAGGAACTCTATTTGTGGGTGGTGGGGGAAACCCAGCGGTGGTACTGTGGAGGCTCCAGTGGCAAACTCCATGATCATCTCCAGAGTGACTGTATTACTTCTGCAAAACATATAAATCTGTCATTGATTTTTAAGATTTTAGATTTTTTCAATCTTCCCTTTTCAGAGGACCACCAACAAATAAAAAATGAACTATCATTATCAGAGGCTTAAAAGGTACACTATATAACTTTGGCACTCTAGCGAATAATAAAACTGCATGTGTCTTGTGCAATAACACTGTAGTGGGAGTTATTTCTCTCTGTTTATGTATAAAAGTCATACAGGTACTGGCTTTCGCCACAGAGGTTGGCGTCCCATTTGGATCAAAACAGTCTGAATATAAACACTTACTATATAGTCATAGTGATTCAGGATAGGACATGCAGTTTTGAAGATGGATTCATGATGTACTTGCTCATTATATCAATATGAACAAAAAAAAAAAAGTTACCTAAAGCTACCAAAAACCATAGTGTACCTGTAACAATACATCAAATCATGACATACCTTCAACATCTATCAACCAGTCTCTCCAGTGTCATATGGTCTGGTTTTCTCTAGCCCTCCTGTTGCTGCCTTGTGGGGAGAAGATTACATTAAAAATACTGCAGAGGTCCTTTGCCTGGAGGGGCTTCTCATCACTGACAAACATGTCATAAAACAATGCAGAATTTTTCTGCATCTCATCCAGTAAACCAAGAGTTTGCAAACCTTCTGAAAACCTGTGTAACAAACAAAGCATTCAAAATAAGTTTCAAGCTAATGATATATGCTGATACACAGTGCCTTGCGAAAGTATTCATACCCCTTGATTTTTTTTTTACATTTTATGTTGCTGCCTTATGATAAACTTCTTTAAATTACTTTTTTTTCCACATCAGTCTACACTCCATACACCAGTGGTTCCCAATCCTGGTCCTTGAGAACCCCCAACACTGCACGTTTTTGGTGTCTCTTTTATCTGACACTCACATTTGAGGTCTTGGAGTCTTCACTAATGAGCTGATGAGTTGAATCAGGTGTGTTTGAATAGGGAGACATCTAAAATGTGCAGTGTAGTTGAATCGTGTGTGTTTGAATAGGGAGACATCTAAAATGTGCAGTGTTGGGGGTTCTCCAGGACCAGGATTGGGAACCACTGCCATACACCATACTGACAAAGTAAAAACAGAATTGTCACAACTTCGTAAATTTATAAAAATTAAAAAAAAACACTGAAATAAGTACATTGTATAAGTATTCATACCCTTAACTAAATATTTAGCTGAAGCAAGAAACCTTAACAGCCTCAAGTCTTTTTTTGTTTGATGCGACAAGCTTTGCTCATCAGCATTTTGCAATTATCTGCCATTCTTCACCTCATCTGTTCACCTCTCAAACTCTGTCAGGTTGGATGGGGGCAGATGCACATTTTCAGATTTCTCCAGAAATATTTGATTGGGTTCAATCCCAGGCTCTGGCTGGGCCACTCAAGAACATTCACACAGTTGTCTATAAGCCACTCTTGCTGTGTGCGTAGGGTCATAGTCCTGTTGGAAGGTGAACCTTCTGCCCAGTCTGAGGTTCTGAATGCTCTGGACTGGGTTTTCATTAAGGCTATCTCTATATTTTGCTGCACTGAGCGTTTCTTCTACTCTAATGAGTCCCTCAGTCCCTGCTGCTGAAAAACAGCCCCACAGCATGAGGCTGCTACCAGCACACTTTACTTTTGGGATGGTACTCTGCAGGTGATCAGCGGAGCTGGTTTCCTTCAAACATGATGCTTAGAATTGAGGTTCATCAGACCAGAGAATCTTGTTTCTCGGAGTCTGAGGGTCCTTTAGGTGCTTTTTTGTAAATTCCAAGTGTGTTTTCATGTGTCTTAACTGAAAAGAGGATTGAGTTTGGCCACACCACCATAAAGACTGGATTGGTAGAGTGTTGCAGCGATGTTTGTCCTTCTGTAGATTTCTCCTATCTCCACATATGATCATGGAGCTCAAGTAGAGTGACCATCAGGTTCTTGGTCACCATGCTAACCAAAGCCCTTCTCCATCAATTGCTCAGTTTGGCCATTCTCATCACTAACGAACATGTCATAAAACAATGCAGAATTTTTCTGCATCTCATCCAGTAAACCAAGAGTTTGCAACCCTTCTGAAAACCTGTGTAACAAACAAAGCATTCAAAATAAGTTTCAAGCTAATGATATATGCTGATATATATTGTCAGGAAAGGAAAGGAAAGGCACTTACTGTTCCAAGGCAGCTTGCAGTCTTCCATTCACAAAGAACTCTGCAGCCGACTGGGCTATAGAGAGTTCATTTCTGTCAGGCTTGATACATATCTCAAGGCACCAATGATACTTAAACTGTCTGCTGCCTCTGTAATGGCACAATTCTTAAGCATCTCCTCACCTTGATTAGTTGCTCCCTCAATGTATGATCTCCAACCTCATCCAACGAGGCAGGGGATGTTGGCATACCACAGATCTGCTGAAAAAGCCTTTCAGAGAAGAAATGTGGGCCAACTCCTCCATGGACAACACACACAGCAATCATCTTCCCAATTACTGTGTATAACCTAGTCTGCAAAGCTAAAGTAAAACAAAGAAGAAACCTTCATATCAGAAATTCCTATAGAACAATTATTCATGTTTTTAAAAGTTAAAAAAATTCCCCCAATCATCACAGGCTTAATGTTTAGTATTTGGATTCAAGTGATCTGATCACAAGCGGACAGGTAAAAAAAAAAAAACTGTCATCCTTTTTTTTCTAATGTAACACAGTGAGGCACACAGTCCTGAAATCATAGACCTTTACCAATCCAAACAAGTGATTAAGAGAGAGAAATTTATGCAGGACTCCACACTTACGTTTATTTTTAGGAGCACTTGTGGAGCACAGAAAAAAAAAATTCAGGAGCACCTTCTGATCAATAATCAATTAATCATTCAAGAGGTAATATTTGACTCCCTAAAGTGATTTACAAGGGGAATTTTTGTAACTTTTTAATGTAACTTTATTGAAAGTATGTCATCTTATGTCAAATTCAAAAGTGTATATTTATAAGCTTTTTTCAAAATTTATAATAAAAAAAACCAGAATAAGAATAAGTTATTTTACTGATCAAAAACAAAAAGTATTAACAAAAATCATTTGCACTACAGAGGTGGCACAGAAGAACACAAAAGTGGCATGTAGGTATATTTACAGACATTTAATGAGGCTCAGAGGTGGCATGAGTGCAATTAAATTCATAAATTCATGTTTAGAATGTTTTAAATATAAAACTGACTGTCTATGAAAAATTAAAAGCTTTCACTCATCATCACAATTTCACAAAGTTCCATTATAATCAGTGAATATCTTATTTACATCGTGTCTGCTTCATTTGTTATAATGAGAAGATTCGTGAACTTGCATAACTCAGCACATTACTCAACGCTGCAAAAACACGTTGTAAGTAGAAATCATTGAAGCTCCCCGAGCAAATATGCTGATTGGGGTCAGGCGCACTGGTGCTCCTAAATATTTTTTTCATAGTTGCACGCAGTAGTTTTCAGAAATTGTCACACTGTAGAGCCCTCATTAATGTGATTATGTGGGTAGGTTTTTTTCCTACTATGGCAGTAAATGAAATGGGTAACGGTTACCCATATTTTTCAAAATATCTTTTGTGTTCAACAGTAGAAACTCCGTAGAAAAACTGATTTTGAACAACCTGAGGGTGTTCCAGCATCTGCTAAATGCATGAGTAAATGGTGAGTAAATGTAATTTTTTTTAAGAGAACTATCCCTTAAAGTGCACTTGCAAACTCTTACTTGCAGTGCTTTCATGATGCAAAATTAGTAACCTCTCTGATTCGTGGATCTCACATCAAGCATCTCACAGCCAGTCATAACACACACAATTCTACCATTATATTTAGCATTACAACATAACCTGACACAAAAGTGTTTTGTTTTGGCAGGCGTACTGACCTTGAGTGTCAAGAGCCAAACTCCGATCTTTCTCATGGCCCAGGAAAATCTTTGACTGATGGATGGCTCGCATCAACAGCCGCATGTATTCTCTTGATGGGCCACCTTCATCCACTGCCCCTTCACCTTTCTGCTCAGCATCAACAAAAACTATATCCAGTTTTGCTTCTGGGTTAAATCTTCGCCGCTTGAATGCTTGCAGACTGCACTGCAGTATGTTTTCTCTGCATATGTTGATTTGGTTCACTGTTGGGCAGAGGTTTTCATCAACTTTACTTAGCAGTTTTTTTAGAATGGTTTGTAGGTCAACCCTGCAAGAGATAAAGATTGGACAGGTTTCAGTCAAATGCTGAACACTTTTGTATGTTTTCAAATATTGCTAGTTGCATAAAGACCCGTTCAGACATACAGAGACTTCCAAGGACAAAGCATTTGCTGGCGGCTTTGGAGACATAGGCTAAGTGACAGCAACCACTGCCTACAGGGTGTAGGCATGTACAGCTATGCAACAAATTTGAGAAAAGTTTAACCGATAGGAGTGAAGACTGTCATTATAGCTCTCATGTAACCCATCTTAAAGGGGTCATATGATGCGGCTAAAAAGAACATTATTTTGTGTATTTGGTGTAATGAAATGTGTTTATGCGGTTTAAGGTTCAAAAAACACATTATTTTCCACATACTGTACATTATTGTTTCTCCTCTATGCCCCGCCTTTCTGAAAAGCATCGATTTTTATAAAGCTCATCGGTCTGAAAAAGCGAGGTGTGCTGTGATTGGCCAGCTATCCAGTGCATTATGATTGGCCGAATACCTCAAGCGTGAGACGGAAATGTTACGCCCCTCACATACCGTGTCCGGCCGGAGCGACGAGACATAAACATTAAAACCCATTACAAACGAGGCATTTGTTGCAACCAGTGGGGACATAATTACTGATTATAATGACTTATACTGTCTTTTTACGCGTTACGTTGCGCCGCGTAAACATAAAACCCTGTCTGCATTTGTGATCAGAGAAATGACAAACAACAAGTGCTAACGTTAATCCACACTGCCCAAAACTCGCGTTTGAATCATCAGTGGCAAATCCTTAAAATGAAAAC
>NW_015652267.1:0-2323 GCF_001515625.1 Sinocyclocheilus rhinocerous | reverse complement strand
AATTATTATTACAAATGGTTTCTTTCCTTATATTTTGGAATTGCTAGCCCAGTAGCTCTTTTTAGCCCAGGAAAAACCCTGTTTTATCTTTGACATCCTTATGTATCAACTATACATTTACCTAAACCCAAGTTTGCAAACCGTTCAAGCTCTGTTGTAGAGGGTAAAACCTCAATATCTGGGCCAGGGAGGAGGAAAAGGTGGGTCTGCCAGACAGCATTTTCCTGCCTCCCCGGTGTTCCTGGCATACATACAGAAGTACACAGTTAACTAAAATCATGAGCACTGGTAGTTAACTAATATCATAGTCACTGTTAATTATGCTAATACTAACATAGCACACCCCAACTTACTGCGAAGTTGATGCACCTGACGCCGGAAAAGGCGTCTAGTTGAAGAAAGTAGGTCATCATTATTGTTATTTGAAAGCTCTCGTCTGGCTCTTGAAATTGTATTGAAAACTCTGTCAAATATCGCTGACGGAGGTTCTTGCTCTGATGACATGGTAAGCTGTCTTGTTGGCTGAGAGAAAACTGAGAGAAACATTACATGCGTTATAAAATCTACTTAACAAAATAACAGTATAGGACAAAAAAATTATTAAAACTTGCCATCATGTATTTCAGTCTGACAACAGATATTATCCTAGGCAGTCCGTTAAATAAAGTAATAATAAAACTATTCACGTATGCAGGATAGTTTTGTTTTGTGTACTAATGCAATACATCAAAAGATGCAGAAACCTGTTCACAGAACAATTAAAGAGAGTAAAAATGAAAAAAATTAAAATAAAAAAATCAAAAAAATTTGTTGGATAGACATAAGCAGAATTTTTTGAAACTATTTGTTGGATAGACATAAGCAGTTTTTTATGAGACTAAAGAGTTGTTATAGGTTTCATTAATTATTCTTTAACAAAATTTAGACTGGACTAAATGACTATAGGTTAGTCTCCCTAAAATGAGTTTTCATAAATACCTATGGAAACAATCACTGATTCCTTGTGTTAACAAATTTACTGTAAATGACAGGTAATTGAGCCCTTAACTAATTTTTTTACTCAGTATTGTTTGGTTAAAGGGATCTTGCTGATTTAAAGAACAGTTGATCTTTAGGAATGCCTGGATCTTTTCTGTGGTTTATCTGCTCGCAACAATGCCACAATTTCACAGCTAAAGAAAAGTAAAAATTATATACATAACCGTGAAAGCAAACAGGGCGATGCAGCCAGACAGGATAGCGTTTTAAAAAAGAGAATTGTACTCATCATAAATACATAAAATATCCAATTTATGTTGCTACTTTACTCATCATAAATACATAAAATATCCAATTTGCGTTGCTACTTGCACTCAGAACCTTTAAAGACATTTCCAGTTACTTTTAATGGCTTAATGAAAAGAACGGAAGACTAACAACTGTATTAATGAAATTTTTCATGCAATGTACATGAAAAATTATGGATGAACATTAATTCATAACCTACAATTACATTAGAAAACCAGTCACTTCCTGATATATTAATTTAATCTTATAAGTTATATAACTACATCATTCTTACAACAGCAATTATGACAAACTTTTAAAAAATGGATGTAAATTACTTCGGGCTAGGATAATGAGTTAATCCACCAGCAAGACAAAAAGCTAGCATTCTGACAAATATAGGTAGGCCTAATATTACCTCTCAGACAACCTGGGAGTTCCTTGACATTAACGCAAAACAGGCCCATGATTTGCGTTAGCAAATAATACAGTTATAATCCAAGTGTTAATAACGTACACAATTATTTTTACAGTAATTTTCTTACCTGAAAAGATCAATCCAGAGTCTGAGCGTCGTCAGACTTCTTTGGCGCGCTCCTGAAGACCGGTGTGTTTTGAAATGACATATGTAACATCAATGAAACATGTTATTACTCATTCCAAGCAATTTTTTTTGTTTTATTTGTATGTTTTCTTTGAATTTCTGTATGCCTAGGTCTTGGAAGAGAAAGACAAACTGAGGGGTGTCTCTCAAAGTTCAAGTGTTCAAGTTAAATTTTATTATGGCCAATTACTATGACTTCAGCTGCACCGGGCACTTTATTACCAACGCCGTCCTGTACGGCTCTTTAACCGACCAAAAGTGCAGTCAGTTGCGGCTCTCATTATCCCCTAACAGCGTAATTTAAGACGCTTTAAACCACAGAAAACACCGTCAATTGTGGCGCTCTTTACCACCTATAACGCTGTCAACTTCGGCGTTTTAAACATAAAAGATGCCATCAATTGCAGCTTGACATTTTCACTTAGGGGTGTACTCACTTTTGTGGCCAGTGGT
>NW_015652266.1:312649-315838 GCF_001515625.1 Sinocyclocheilus rhinocerous | reverse complement strand
TGTGAATGAGAATCGAATCGTGAAATTTGTCAAAACCCAGCCCTATAATACACATTTTAAAATTGTATTGCATACCTGCTGCTGCCGTAATAAAGACCCATTTCGAATGTTTACGTGCTTTTCTTCTCTTTCTGCTCCCAGTCGCTGTGGTGGAGCAGTTATGAAGTATTGTTCTTTTAAATACTTTACAGCATTTCAGAAATAAATATTTATGCAAATTACACTGAAGTGCAACAACGTTACCTTACAGTGTTCAGGAGTGCTCAAAAAGGGTTTAAACACTGAGTTTACGAGAATAAAGCGACTCAAAACTCAGAGATGTGGATTCGGACGGCAATTAAATGACCACACAACCTTGGTTTTTGTCAAAAAACAGTAGGTAATTCGGCCGGAAATTTTTACGAGGGTGGTGAGAGAAAAACACAGACATCCTGGATTCGGATGGCATTAAAATCATCAACTACCCCCTGTAAAAGGTGAAAATCACTTACGTCCCCCTGAGAAACAATTACCGTCCGAATAGGGCTAAAGAGTTGACGCAGTCAAAATCTCTGACATGCAACAGTGAGTTTGCAGCATAGCTATCCAACAATAGAATGACCTTTCTGTCATATTCAATTGCCACCTCATACAAGGACACATAATCATACACACACACAAACCACTACTGAACACCGCCTGTGACACTATACATGTAGATCTGCCACAGAACGAAACTATAATTAGTTTGTAGTTGTCTTGGCAACAAACATCACTAAACAATACCTGTAAAGAAATATAATAGCCATAACTGTGTGCTAGATGTAGAGTTTGGCACCTTACACAAATCAATTCAACTGTGTGCTCTTTATCAGTTTTGTGACCCCGGGTGGTGAGAGAAAAACACAGACATCCTGGATTCGGATGGCATTAAAATCATCAACTACCCCCTGTAAAAGGTGAAAATCACTTACGTCCCCCTGAGAAACAATTACCGTCTGAATAGGGCTATTCACTACTTTCCAGTGACTGAACTAGTGTTTAAAGCTTTATAGACCAATTTGGAGTAGACTTCACTTGCAGCTGCGCGCTCATTGTGGTGGCATAAAAACACTGGGAACAAGTGGAGGGAAACGGGTAAAATCCATGGAATAAGAGGAAAAAATTTATTGTTGTGCCTTTGAATGTCAGAATCGGAATGCAAATAATTTTTTATATAATACTGTCGTCAAGGCGCCATTTGAAGCTAAACGCAAACGTTTAAATGGACAGACTATGGATGAAACCTGCTATGATTACCCTACTTTTAAAGCATAAATTTGATTTAAACAATCTATCTATATAATATTCATATAGGGGACATATTGCATTAGCCCTACAGTTGAAATACATGCATGAAATACTATTTAAACCTATAACATTTTACATAACATTTTACTATTTTATTTCACAATTCTGACCTTTTTTTTCTTGCAAATTCAAGTTTATATCTCCTAGTTCAGACTTTATAACTTTATTCAACTCAATTGCGAGTTTGTCAATTCTGAGGAAAAAAAGCCAGAAGTGTGGGATTATAAACTAAAAAGAAAGAATGACGAGTTGATTTTTCTTACCAGAATTGTGAGATATAATCTCGGAATTGCAAGAAAAAAGTCAGAATTTTGAAACAAACTCAAAATTACAATTTTTATTCTTTTATTCCATGGCTTGAATAGACTGCTACATTAAAACTGTAATTTTCTGCCACCAGATAGGCTCCGCCCACAAAAAACGTCATCGCTGTTTGCAAACACTGAAATTGGTCTATTCGGACGGGACTAGTTTTCCAAACGACGTTTGAGTTACAATTCTCATCAGCCGACGTCTGTGATTTCATGTACGGATTCGGACGGGACTAACATCGGTGTTTATTACCGAGATAGGAGTGTCTAGGTGCGTCCCAAATCACGTACTTACGCACTATTCTATGATGTTTTTTTCGTATAAATAGTGCGAGTAGTGCATTCACACTGAAAATTCCAAAAATAAAAAGTGCACTTTAAATACCCGGATGATGTACTTAAATAACCGAAAAACGAAGTGTGGAATGTTGGACACTTCATGCACTCAATTGTTGCAGCTTTAATTACGTAGCGAAGGGGGAAGGGCTATCAGATTCCAATTATGAATGACAAAAGATGCGTCTCAATCAGCTCCCTTGTTCAGTAGTAAGGGCACTGATCAGGGAGTCGGCCATTGCACAGTGCACTGGAATGTTCGCTCCCTGAAAAATCCCACAATGCACCGCAAAAACTAGGGAGCATCAGCGCTCACTATGCTCCCTTACCGGAAACAACGTCACATTTCTGAAGCGCGAAACAAACCGCACGAGCCAACTCGATAAATATAATGAAGGCCGATAGAAGATTTGAAAAGGCAAACCGTTTTTTTAGTATATTTCAAAATAAACACACATCTCTAGACATGAATTGAACACATCTAATTAACATTTATAATTAATATTCGGCTGAAATGTTGTAAGAACATGTAACAGAACGATGTGTTTAAAGAGAATAAAAAATAATATAAAAATTAGATTGGTACTGCCTGTTGTTTATTAATTCCAGTGCAGACGTTCTACTATGTTGTCCGTCGACGTTGTACGTAATCATGTCACTGGAATTCGAGTGATCACTGTCCCAACATGCAGTGAGTCAGGGAACTTACCAGTGCCCAAATTCGTATACACGATCTACTGATTTACGAGCTTGGGAGCTGATTGATGCTGCGTTCAAGTCCTCTTGGGACGTTCGTACTTACAAGTTGACAAGCCGTAATTACGACGTCAGGTGCGTTCAAGTCAGTTTAGTCGGCACAAGATGGCGGTGTACCTTCTTTTAATAAATTACAAGAAAATACAACAGGGTCTGTTAAAGGGATAGTTCACCCAAAAATGAAAATTTGATGTTTATCTGCTTACCCCCAGGGCATCCAAGATGTAGGTGACTTTGTTTCTTCAGTAGAACACATTTAGTCCATCAGTCTTATAATGCATGGCAATGGTAACAAAGTCGATGAGAGTAAAAAAAACATGCACAGACAAATCCAAATTAAACCCTGAAGCTTGTGACGACACATTGATGTCCTAAGACACGAAACGATCGGTTTGTGCGAGAAACCGAACAGTATTTATATCATTTTTTACCTCTAATACACCACTATGTCCAACTG
>NW_015652266.1:300133-312421 GCF_001515625.1 Sinocyclocheilus rhinocerous | reverse complement strand
GCGTTCATGTGCGTTCAACTCGTAAATACGATCTATCCGACATGACTTGAACACACCATGAGATGCACCAAAAATAACCTTATATAATTCCTGCACTACATGGTTGAGTACATAGTGTATGAGTGCATCATTTGGGATGCAGCACCTGTGTTTTACATGTGGGCGTTGCAGAAGATCACGTGTTCAGGCTGCGTGCATTGCGTATGGTCACATGACCCATCAAAGGCAAGTAAACATTTGTAAAATTGAAACAGTTTAAAAATATTAAAAGCACACACCTTTTGTCAGCCGAATCACAGACGCAGGAGGCGGCGCAGCCTTATGACGTCATAACGCCACACCAAAATAAAAGTATTGTCTACACGCTAAAATAATATAATTTTACATTAGAAAACAAATATGTGACCCTGGACCACAAAACCAGTCATAAGTAGCACGGGACATATTTGTAGCAATAGCTGTAAATAGTGTATTTAAGCAACAGTATAATTACATTTAACCACAATATTTAAATGCATCTTCTATATACCTATAGTGTTTTTACATAATACAATAAAATAGCAAATGAGTTTGACAGCCGATGTTGACCATGCAACAGTATAATTACATTTAACCACAATATTTAAATGTCAACTTTTACATTTCAATTAATGTAAGTTGGTATAGTGCTAGCGTTCTCCTGCAATGCATCTTCTATATACCTATAGTGTTTTTACATAATACAATAAAATAGCAAATGAGTTTGACAGCCGATGTTGACCATGGTTTCTTCATAAGCAGTACGGCCTACCTGCTTTGACATTGATCAAATCAGGCAAAAGTCTTGTGTAAGGTACCAGCTTACTTATCTAGAAATGCATCTAATAATGTGTAGTTTCTAAAGGTGCATTAAAACTATACAGTCTTTTGGCTGATGATTGATTTGAGTCTCTTAACTGTACCCTCAATTTAAAGACGTACTCAAGAGACAAACTCACATTTGGGATCATTATAAACAGTTATTGCAAATTAAATTTACATGGTGTGTGCATGTGACCAAAGATAGCCTACGATACAGCATGATCATCGCACAGTGCGTTTGCGGTTACGATCCACGTTTACTGACCAACCAATAAAAATGCGACATGGCGCTAAAACATAAAACTGCTTACCTCAGACATATAAATATAGACTTGTAAAATCAACAGTCATTCAAAAACACACTGCACACCACTTACCTCAATCACTGGGCACCTCCAAATTTAGTTTGTCCCTGTTTTAAAGTATTAGTACAAATTAATGCTTGTAATTATTTATATACATATATTAATCCAAACTAAAAAAAAACTGAAAGCAGAATTTCTAAGACTGTGTTCAAATTAAAAGAGATGCATTTTGAAAAGATTTCCATTTCAAGCATGTAATAAAAATTCATAAAAAATATTGAGCAAATAAATCTAGTTTAATTCTGTCAGGTTTGCACTGTCCAACTGAGGTGATTCAATAACTCGGTCAAAAAACATTTGTCACTACCTACTGACATAAAGATGTAATCAGCAGAAGTGGTCACTTAACGCATTAGTGAATTAATTAGAACAATCCTTTTTGATGAACAAATTCAAAAAAGTCAGTGGGATGCATCTCTTTTTCAGCTGTCCAGTCATCGGAAGGCTGTCGGAGCTGAAAATATGCAGAGGAAGATAAAAAGTTCACTGTTTTCAGCATTTAAGTTCTGACGTTCTCATACAAATGTAAGCGTATGAATTTATTTTATTTCTTTATTTTACAGTTAATATATTTAGAGTAAAAATACCTCTTTCTTTGTATTACATTCTTCTACAAATGTGAAAAATACCATTATATGTATACAATGTTTTAATAAAGTTTAATTATACATTCCTATATTAAATTTTTTTTATTGAAGGAACAATAGCAACATTACAATAAAACAATGAACATTACATTTTCCTTCTTTGCATTTTGCTGTAACAACCCCTTCCCCCCCAAGTCCCAAACATCCCAGGGCAGCTAGACCTAATTCCCCAACTGAGGATGGTCGCAGATAGAACACAACAAAAAACGTCCAAAGTATGCGAAATAACAACAAAAATCGTCATATAGAATCTAGACGTAGCCCCTTTTTTTAAAACAAGTTCAAAAGCAGATCGTGTCATCATATTCAGTACTTTATCCAGCTAATTAAAGAGCAAGAAAAAAACACAGAGCTTAGTATATGATTATAATCATAGGATATAGAACTGCCAAAGTCTTCTGCTTCTTACCCAAAGAGGCGAAAGGAAAGTTCTTACACATTATTCTTCATCCCAATGAGAACGATAGAACTCGTTGGATTCCTCTGGCGTGTCAAAGTAGTATGTTTTCCCTTCGTAAGTAACGTGGAGCCTTGCGGGGTACAACAGACCGAATCTGACTCCCTTCCCATAGAGCCGGGGCTTCACTTCTTTAAACGCCGCTCGCTTTTTTCCCAGGTCACTGTCCACCGCTCTCATATTAGTCTCAGCCTCGGACGTCACGCCCACGGAACGTTGGCTTAACGTCTGATGCATACGGCACACAAAAGTGGAAACACTTCAGGAGTTTCGAAGTCGTCATCGGATTGGTTGAATTATACAGGTTTTCGGGGAGACGTGTGTGTCGCGTTTTTTAACGTTCCGCCTGGAAACAAAGATGCCGTGGCGCCAAACCCTTACGAAAGAAGAAAGCCGTCGTGTCTACAACTGTGATGACGAGCGCTTATCAGGATCAACTAAACGCTGGATTTTCAAAAGTATGTGAAATATTAAAAGGTTGTGGCATAGAATCTTTAAAATACGTCCAAGAGTTTTACACACCGGTCTGTTATTGTGGCGACATTTCCACGCCCCGAAACGTGACGCTGAAACAAAACAAACTGTGATTGGTTGTTTGACATGTTGGTCAAACGGCCTCATGGGCGGGCCTTGGCCAATGAAAGCTGCCATGGATTCCAGACCTTCAGCCGTCAGTCTGAAGGTCTGGCTACGCGAGACTACTCTCATATTAGATCTTCGTGAGTGATTTTCGAGGTCATCCAGCTTTTCCTTCAGCGACACGTTCTCTCTTCGTAGCGCATCCATCGTAGCCTCAACATTCGCCAGCCTGTCACTTTAATCATTTGGGCCATCTTCAACTTCGCGAAGGCTTTCATCGTGAGCTTCGTAATAATATGATTTCACTTGTTCCAAAGTTGCGTTCACAGGTGACAATGCGCCAGCCAATTCTGTTTTTAAAAGTGAGTGAACTACTTAGATCAGCACTTCTTTCTGACATGACACGAGTTTTTCGAGATCCTCAGGTTATGCTTAACCCGGAAGTCCTGCATTTTTTAATCTTCAAAGTTTGCGCCGGCAGGTGATTTGAATGGATTAATTTACTGTAAATTTTAAAAAGAAAGATTTTTAGTTTAAAGCTAGCACTAGAAATGTTATAATTAAGGATTCCTTATGATTAAATGGATTATATATTATTTTAACTTTTCATCAAACAGAGAACTTGGGGCCACCACCCCCACATGACTAAATCTTAACATCTGTTATATATTCAGAAGCACACGACTAATTTATAATCTATTGACATTGTTGTTTTGTCATCCAATTTATGGAATAACATGAACAGACATGTCACCAAGTGTTTTTGAGGCCCAACACGTGTGGTGTCACAGCGTAACGACCCTGGAATAACATCTACAGAGTTACAACACATTTTGAAGATAAGCATAACTTTAAGCATAAATACACTGAACAAAATTATAAACGCAACACTTTTGTTTTTGCCCCCATTTTTCATGAGCTGAACTCAAAGAGTAATATACATTGTACAAATAAATTGCAGTTTAGTTGTTTCAAATGAACTTTTTAAGTTGTAATAACTTGCATTTTCTGAGTTTAATTCAACTTAACATTTTAAGGCACATTTTAACACTTCCCTTTGTTTTTATTAAAGTACACATGGCAAGTGTAAAAGGATTGCCTCTGCGTTGTGTTGTGTAGAAACGGCAATGGACACCAGTCTCGTGTTTGTGTAGACATTTATTCTGTCAACAACACATTCAACAGTGGTGATCAGTTTCGGCAATCACACGTGCATGTTCTATAATGAAGGTGAACATCAAACTTGATTTTACCACACATGTAACAGTGGCACGAACACAAATCATACAATATTCTTCTAAACACATTTCAATATTACGCCATTCACTCTCTCAACTGGCGTGAATCTAAATGACCCTACTGTAACCGGTTCATTAAACATCAAGATCTGGGCGGAGAGTGCAGGTAGAGTGTGATTAAAGGGCCATACACAAAAATAAGTATAGCAAGTGGAAGCACATTTTTGACCGGTTACACAAGCGCTGAGCACGACGTCCATCTCTCTCTCAGCACCAGTCAAAGCACAAAAGCATATCTGAATTTAGCAGTTAATCACACGACACACTGAACACGAATCACACCGGTGTGATCGTACACGTTACAGAGCTACTTTACGTTCGAAACTCTGATCACATGTTAACGGCTTCTCTTCAGTGTGAATCTTCATGTGTTTCCTAAGGTTTCCTTTTTTAGTGAAACCCTTTCCACATTGTTGGCAGGTGAAAGGTTTCTCTCTGGTATGAATCCTCATGTGGCCATCAAGTCTATATTTATGTGTAAAACTCCTTGGACATTGAGAACATATGAAAGGTTTCTCTCCACTGTGAATTTTCAGGTGGGTTTTAAGGTTTGATTTCCGAATGAAGCTCTTTCCACACAGTTTGCAGGTGAAAGGCTTCTCTCCAGTGTGAATCCTCATGTGGTCAACGAGGTGTCGTTTATCTGTGAAACTCTTTTCACATTGAGCGCATGCGTAAGGCTTCTTCTCTCCAGTGTGAATTATTGTGTGTTTTTTAAGATTTGCTTTTTGAGTGAAACTCTTCCCGCACTGTTGGCAGGTGAAAGGCTTTTCTCCGGTGTGAATTCTCATGTGAAGATTAAGGTTTCCTTTTTCAGTAAAACTCTTTCCACACTGTTGACAGACAAATGGTTTCTTTCCAGTGTGAATCCTCATGTGGTAATTAAGGTTTGATTTTCGAATGAAACTCTTCCCACACTGTTGGCAGGTGAAAGGTTTCTCTCCAGTGTGAGTTCTTATGTGGACTTCAAGGAATCCCTTTCTGGTGAAACTTTTCCCGCACTGTTGGCAGGTGAAATAACTTCTATTTGCTGTCTTTTGAGCTCTTTTTTCTGATTTCTCATGCTGAACACTGAGGTTTTGACTCTCCTCTTTCAGTGTCGTCAGGTCTAATGCAAAAAAAGACAAATCCAGATTAACACCATTTTAATGGCACAAAGAACAAACATCAAAACCAACAACATGTAGATCTTATACGCACTGAGCTATTAAAGGAGGTGTTAAATGTAATCTCAAAACCTCTTCCCATTATTCGAAGTGATGGTGATAATAAAAAAGAGCAATTGTATAGTTGTGTATGTTTAAATGCTGATTTTCGAGGTAATGGGTCATGTGATCTCAACATATCTGTCCACATGAGGCAACCCATTCCATGTCAAATAAAACTACTGTAATTACAAAACTCTTATGACATTCTTCAAAAATATCATTCATTTCTGTAGAGCTGGACATTTTAATAAGGATCAAATGAGTGAGTTCAGCTTTGAGAATAAAAACCAACCTGTTTGTTCCTCAGTATCTTCATGTTTGGCTCTGAATGCTTCTTCAATCTTCATGTCTTCACTCTCCTCTTTAATAAACGCCATCTTTATAATCGTGTCACGTGGATCTGTTAGAGATGAATCAAAGATTCCTCAAGTTATCAATAACACAGATCTTCTGGCTTATAAAAGCAAGTGTGAAATGCTCTAAATTCACTACAGAGCATTTGTGATATTTCCAGTTAAGAATGAAGTCAAGTATCTTTATATAAACTTTTTTTTTTTTTTTTCATAAGAAAGAAATATGGTTCACTGATGTAAAGCATGTTCGGTTTCATCAACCAGCAAAACATACTCAGGTGTTACTCCTCATCTAACATTGTTAGGAGTGAATGATGTTCAGTTTCTAAATATAAGATGCTTTAAGCAGTTTATAAGAAACACATAAACTGTAGAAGTATATCCTTCACAGGGTATTAAAAAGTACACATAAATTAGATTATATAAGTGAAGTTATAGTTTTGAGACAAAATACCTGTAATATCCAGTTACGGCTGTAGGAAACTCAGAAGTGACTCTTCATCAGGTTCTTGATTGAGATGGTACTGTGTGTCACGCTGCAGTCATCAAGACTGACTAAAGCACTGAATCACTGTAGTTTTATACTGATTTCAGGAGGCTGTCATCAGAAGATTAAGGATGCAAAGGATGTAAGCAGTTACAGGAATTTACCCAGATTTTCAGCAACTCTAATCCAATCAGCATAACTATAACACTCATTATCACAGAGATCAGGGAAGGTCACACCTACAGACATCACATTCACACTTAACTCAGGTACTGATTAGCATGAACAATGACCATCAATTAAAGTAATGGGGCAGAAGCAGCAAGAGACAATAAAGACAAAAGGTGACAGACTCACCTACAATGATTTTACATCTGTATTCACACACACCTAAAACAAAAGAGATGCCATTTATCTTTCTGCTGACTTTCTAGTGCTGAGTTCACACTGCACGATTTTCAAAGTCGTCGGATCGCCGTTGTTTTCACACTGCACGACTCTCTGGGGTAGCATTCACATTGCACGATGGATCAGCAGCAGGACGTTACACACTGCATGACTTTACAATAGGAAGAATCGCAGACAGCTCTGTCTGGTCCGTAAACTATATTTCATATAACTCCTCCCTGAACTTCCCGCTGCCCTTTATCTTGCTCTTCCATTGGCTGTAGGTCATCGCCGATGTAGTTTTCAGTCAGAACTCATTTCACACAACAGGATTTTGAATCACTGACAGGTCCAGATATTTAGCATGCCAAATATTTCACGGGCGTCGGCGATGCTTTCAGATCGCGTCTTTAATAATAATTCACTCTGTGTGATAGTCACTGGCGTGAACGAGCAACGATTTGCATTTGCCGGCGATTTTGCAAAACCTAAAAAAACCTTGCTAAAATCGTGCAGTGTGAACTCGGCTTTAGGCTAAGATTGAATTTTGACCAAAATAATTGTCTTAATTGATGTGCATTTGTAAGAAAGTAAAACACTTATTATTAGTACGCATTTTGTATAATACAAATATAAATATGATTAAATAATCACTGCATGAAGAGGGTCATCTATCTGCCCACGGTAAACTCCCATGCAGTTTCAGGTTTGATGGATATATGTGGAAAAATCCTGAGCCAGATTACACAGAAAAGTACATTTCCAGAAATACCCGGATACTTGGGGTACACGGACATATACAGGAATCTGAAATTTCACGGATATAAACGGCTGAAACACTGCTGGTTGTCAATGTTGCCAAGTCCGCGGTTTTCCCGTGGAATTGGGCTACTTTAACGCTGTTGCCGCAGGTTGTTTATCATGTCCGCGGGTTGAAGCGATCCCGAAAACGTAATATTGAGTCCCTGAAAATTTTTTACTGGGGGACCCCCTCTTGAAACGCAATTGGGCTAGTTTGGGCTATTTCTGAGTAGCAATTGGGCAGGTTTTGTTGTGAAAACCTGGCAGACCTTATGAGGACTGGTGATTGTCAGACCTTTCATATGTTAATAACCAGCAGACACGCCCCTTATTGCTGATTGGCTACAAGTTTGTTTTGCTATTCGCTATTTGCTATATCAGTTTTCTAAAGTGTTTTTGAAAAATCACATACCCTGCCTTTAAGGTGCTTGCTGTGTTCTCATGGAGAGACGGGGTGAGCCAGGGAAGTTGCTGGCTCACCCCCTGCAAAACAGCCTCAAAATAATATTATTGAACACAAATATAGCAAGCTTTATCATTTTTTAATCATTTAGAGAACGTGTATGACTTATAATTTGAAGGCATCCTCTCTCCCTAACTTCCTTCTTTTTTTTTTCAATATTATTTCACAGAAAACAAGACCTGGTTCTTTACTGATATAGGAAGAAAAGTGGTTTCTGTAGTAGTATCTCTACAAATAGTGAACAATGCCCCCAAAAACGTGTGTTATGACGTATATCTTTTCCTAGGCAATAACAGTGGAACTCTTATATAGCGCTTTTTCTAGGCACTCAAAGCGCTTTACATTGTCAGGGGGTATCTCCTCATCCACCACCAGTGTGCGGCATCCACTTGGATGATGGGACGGCAGCCATATTGCGCAAGAACGCCCACCTCACACCAGCTTATTGGTGGAGAGGAGACAGAGTGATGAAGCCAGTCAGCAGATGGTCAGAGGCCAATGGGCAAATTTGGTATCTTATAGGTATTGTTAACCAAAACTAGCAACGAGTATTAGCATATGAATAACACCCCACCCCTGGCTGCAAAGACGTTTGTGTTTGCACTGATCTCCGGTCGGTCACACTTCTTGAGGACAGACTGCAGACTGAAACATTTGTAAGCTTGCACAGTTCTGAGAAGAATCCACTTCAACATCATACACAAACCAGGTAAGACTGGTTATCTATATTGTGTAAAACTAATATATTCAATGTCAAAATTATATTTATACTATATTTATCTAACTCTTCTTAAATAGGCTATTAGTGTGTAGTGAGTATTTTCAGTGGTTACATGACTGTTGTTTTGCAGGGGATGAGGTCAACAAAGACCAACACGGAAAGAGCATTGTGGAGGACAGAAATCGTGGAGCTCAATGTAAGATGAGGAAGATGTTGTTGATATGGATTCACACAAGAGCTACAGGGCCTCATTTATCAATCTAACGTAGAAACGAGCGCAGATCCGTGCGCACAAAACAACTTACGACAGAGTTCACGTGTGATTCATGAAACATTCGTATGCCGCCAATCTCATCTTACGAATGATCGCACGTTGATAATGTGGCGGCAGAAAACAATCGTCATTTGAATATCACGCCCCTAAAAACACCCTGGTTTAGAAGCCTCGCCCCTAGAGTTTACGACACGGAGAAACGAAACCCGGCCAAAAAGAGGTAGTAATATCATGAATGAGAAATTGATCTTACTCCAAAAACACCCGTTAACCTTGTAATTGCAAACCACAAGAATCCATTTTTGCCATATTTGTAACATTTGTTTGCATAACTATTATTCATTATGTAGCCTAAACATGGCTTTATACTTCACTCATGTTCTATTATCCGTGTAAAATCCTTCACATGCGCAAAAATGATGGTTTGGGAGCTGCACGCTGATTTTACAGCGGACATTTTAAAATAAACAGTGTAATTTTTATGTTTGGTTGACTGCATTTTAGTTTGATGATGAATGGCTGAAATGTCAGGTAACAGTAGAACTAATATTGTTTGTGTCTGCGTGAGGCGCCTGTGCGATCAGACGGATTAAAGGTGTCATAGAATGCAAAAATCACTTTTATAAGGTGTTTGAACACAGTTGTGTGGCCGCAGTGTGTGAAAACAACCAGCCTATAATGGTAAAAATCCACCCACTCATTGTTTTATAATCCCAATAAATCATAAACAGTCTCTCCTCACCAGCAGTTCCAGATTTCTCACTACTATGATGTCATACTCTGGGAAAGTCCCGCCCATTTGTGACGCTCTCTGCCCTATTAGCATATACACAGCCCTGAGTGAGAAGCAGCGGTCCGCCATTGCTGTTTTCTTGCTGTAGCTGCTGGAAATACAATGTCAGCGCCAAAGAGCCATTAAATGTGTCTATGTGGAGAATAATGCACTACAATTAGCTCTTTTTCTTTTTTTTTTAAGTGGCGTTTATCGTTTTTTTTTTGCAAATGAACTCTTTCATATATATATGTGTGTGTGTATATTTTTCAATCAATGCAGTAAATTTCAGTAAAACATTAAGCAAAAACACTTAAAATCAATTAAATGGAGACAGATTATTGCCACCTGGTGTAAAAGAAATAAAGAAAACCATCTGTAATGCCATGGTGTAGCCACTATATGCTTGCACAGCCTTATGCATTACCTAGTTCAGCCGTCTCCAACCCTGCTAATGGAGAACTACCGTTCTGCAGATTGATGCATTAGTGATGATTGATGAACACCTTCTGTTAACAAGCAGAATCACTGCAGAAAAGAGGAACAACAAGAAGAGAAAAAAGAGAAGAGACAAGCAGAAGCACAACAACTACAGTCACACAGCCTTAGATGAGATCAACTGAAATAAAAGAAGACATTAAATCTTACAAGATCTCAGCAAAGGATGATTAAACAGCTCCAAAAACAGCATTACCATCTTCACTTATTACAAAAACAGTTTAGTACATCTATCTAAAGAGATTTAGATTGAAGTCACCATTATGGTTGTTGGTGTTTCCTTTAGTTGAGCACTTGACTCTTAGCTTTTGTTCAGTTAATTATCTTTTATTAATCGCAATAGCACTTTACTAAAAGCACTTGTGTATTATTACAGAAATAGACTGAAGGAGAAACAGATCGCCCGAATCAGTTTTCTAAAGTGTTTTTGAAAAATCACTTACTCTGCCTTTAAGTTAAATGTTTTTGACTTTCAGTTGACTGTGATACATTGGATTAATCACTAATGACTCAAAGCAACGATAACACTCACACAAATCATATTCAAAATTATGAAGTCAACAAAATCAGCAAAAATAAAGGTAAATAGCAAGAATCAAAATAAAATAAAATCACTTAATTATCTCATCTGTAAAAATATCTAACTGTACCACTTCTTGTGTTGTACTTCACATTTCAACACGTTGGAAAGTGTGAATTAAACTGGATTTGTAGATTGTACCCCCAAAAATTGTTCTGTATTTTTCATGTTTCCTACGGTGGTCAATTTTGACCAAGAACAACACCAGTGTGACTATTTTTATTGTTTCTTTGTTAATATAGCAAGTGCTGCAAGAATCACCAAGCTTCATACCATTCTGATAAAAAATAAATAAAAACAAAACCCAAACAATAGCAGAATCTGAAATAATATTCCAACAGGAAACAAGAACCCCAATATTCATAGTCTGTGTGTCCTCTTTATACGAACAGCTATGAAAAAGTGACTTTTAGGAAAGAATGGAAATTGAAAGCATGTTAGTAGAATGATAATTCTTTTTCAAAACTGTATCAAACCAGTAAACTGTAAATCCTTTGTTTTAAGCATGCACTCACAACACAACAATGCTATTTGATTGAAATTCATTTGATAAGAGGACAATGAATGCTAATGATTTCAGATTTATTTCTAAGTTTCAAAAAGGTTTAATCGGTTATTAAATAAAGAGTGTTACCAAACCAGCACGCAAATGACTTGTTATAAAGTACAACGTAGCATTTATGAAAACTTATATTTTTTCATTGTTTTTTTTTTTTTTGTGGCTTTTAAATTTATCTCATGAAACAGCCCACTTTGCCATTTTTCATAATCCACCTGCTTCCCCTTTCATTCTGGGAAAAAGCATCAGCAATTACACTTGAACAGAGTTTGTAATGGTTTATCTCAGAAGAGTGAACAGAACTTCAGAGCAAAGTGCAAAAAAAAAAACAGCTGAAGAGAGGAATTTTTTTCTTGGTAAAACAATAAATTATATACCGTATTGACCCGAATATAAGACGATGTTTTTTTTCTTGGAAATACATCTGAAAAAACACGGTCGTCTTATATTCAGGGTCTAGACTTTGACATGTCAATAATACACCCACAACAATAGGTGGCGCCAAATACGCATAAAACGAGTGTGCCATGAAATACGTAATGTAATGCATGTTGTAAAGACAAAAAAAAAGAAAAAAAAGAAAAAGAATAATTGAAGACAAAATGTGTTTTACTGAGAAAAAAAAAGATTTGTTTTTTAAAAGGTACATCTGGAAAAAGGGGGGTATATCAGGGTCGTCTCATATTCGGGCCAATACGGTACTTACACTATATCTGACTACATTTATAAAAGTGATGAAGTGATCTTTGTATTATGTCGGTTTTTATTTAAATGCCCTAAATGCCTTAAATGTAAATGATACAGATCAGATTGAACAGAGTTATTCTAGTTGATAACAATAATTCTACCAAAGGTAATGACAACTATGACAATACAAACTATTTTAATGAACTTAAAAGTTTTTATTTTTTAAGGGCACAATTTTTTTTTATTAAAATATCCAAAAAACCACTAGAACAGTGTTATATATTTTGCTGACTTGTGTACTTACATTATCCC
>NW_015652266.1:285309-299678 GCF_001515625.1 Sinocyclocheilus rhinocerous | reverse complement strand
TTTATAATCAGGGTCGTCTTATATTCGGGCCAATACGGTATATGGTGATTTTTATATGGTATTATATGTAGCAACCATATATGTCAACAATATATATTGTATTTATATATGAAACTTTATTAAAACAACATGTATACAAATCTGTAAGTTTATATGCAAATGTGTATTATATATTTTTAAATACATGTCTATATTGTAGAATTTCCTTATATACTATATAATAATTAAATAATATTTTCAGAACATAATTCAGAATATTTTCAGAGATCTGTGTGAGTGAAAGAACAGTTGGGACACACAGGCCCTGATTACTCCTGGTATAACAGTAATATCTGTCTCAGGATCATGAGAGGAATGTTATAACCCCAAGTCCTGGAAGGTTTGGTGGATAACAGTTAATGAGGTTTGTTTTGTGTTGTACTGTGTTTTTATTTTTCGTGTTGCAAGTACCTCAGTGGGTGTAAAAATGGCACACGTTTTTTGCATTACTCATATGTTAAGCTATTCTTTTTGGCTCCACTTTTAATATGTTTTCGCTTTGCCATTTATGTAGAATTAAAGTTCTTATAGACAGTTGTTCTGGATGATTATCTACATAAGAGCTTTTGACATTTCCATGTTTACTTTGTATTGCTATGAAAATTTGACCCAATGCTTTGATCAAGCAGCATCGCTCATTATTTAGCACTGAAAGTTTCTGAAATTTTAATGGATTATGTGACTAACTGACTTGCCTGTTCATGCTTGGGTGACTGTTTTATCCTGATAAAGATTTGCTAGCGACCAACTGATGTAATCCACCATTTCACACTCCATTCCAAAACCCATAAACTGAACACATAAATCTAGCCCCAGAATCAGTATGGCGACAAATGAAGTTCAATTGAGGGTTACCCTAAAAGAATAATTAATTAAATTTGGCACTGACATTTTACAAGAGAGCAGCAGTTCAGTGTAAAGTCACATTTTATCTTTCACACAGGGTCACATTGAGTTCTTCAACACTATTGCGTAACAGAGGAATTGTTCAGGTGCAGCTAAGAATAAAGGAATAAATATTCAGATTTACCAAATTTGTGTGAACAGAATTCACCAGCTATGACCAGGCCATACTGTAAATTCCAAAGATCCAACAAGCAGAAATTACTATGTGATGAAAATCAATGATGAAATTTGCCATCACAATCCATCAATAGCATGTGCTAGCAAATCTTCTTTCACGTTTATACCCCATATGAGACTTAGTACTGAACAGCCCATTTTGAATTTTGTTTTTTGTTTTTTTGTTTTTTTAGTAGTGAAAAATACATCATGGTGATCTGGTGCTCCTTAAATCTTGTCTAACCAAAGTCTGTGAGAGAGATATGAATCTGGTGTTGGACTCCTTCTCTCTTCATTTCCCTCAAGCTCAGTTAATATACTCAATTAATTTCTAATAGGTTTTCTCAATCTGTATATGTAGGCTAAAATGGGGTTGAGATAACTGATGCAGAGCAAACCATGTTTAAGCAATGATATTTTAAAAAAGAGTGTTGTGTTGATTCTATAGATCATTATTTTGCAGTGTAGTTAAAAAGTCCCAGAAATAGTAAGGTATTTTGAACACTATGCGTGACCATCAATATTTAATCTATTGCCTCATTTCAGATTCAGCGAATGTCCTGTTTATGGTCACTGTAAAATTGACACTGAAAGATTGTTATCAGACCTGGTTCAGGCAAAATTTAAAAAAATTCTGCGAAGTAAGGAGTTATATAGACTGAAGCACTATTTTCTAAAATGCTTTTATTTCAGCAACTGCTACTTAAAAAATTGGCATGGGGCAGCTGCACGTCTTTGGGTTTTTGATGTTATGCTTATGTTATGATGTTACGGACCACGTGGAGACGTCTGCTAAAGCAGCATATCGGCACAGTGCAACTGCGCTGTCTCACTTCCCAACCCTACACATTAATCACAAAGTCCCCTGTGAATATTGACAAGGCTAGAAAGTGTTTCTTCTTCTTCTTCTTCATTTAGTGTTTAACAACCTCTTAAAGTATAAACTCATAGCTCTTCTTTGAAGGACAGGGAGGCTATGTTACATTAATACATTCATGTATCATTGTCTGTTGTCATGCATTTTTTACATGACATTTGTGCTTTTGAAATTTTGCAGAAGTTTGCCTAAGCACTGGTTCCTGTAGGCTACAAAAGTCATTTATTGTTTCTGTTTGACTGATGACTACTTAGGGCCTGAGGTCAATCATAGGAGAGAGAGAAAGAAACAGTAAAAACAAACAAAGGCAATTTGTTGATGAAACAGCCCAAATGAATGAGATGGAATAATAATTGAAGTTGGACAGCATCTGGTCTGAAAAAGAAGAACATATCTGTATCAAGCCTAGAGGAAAGTTCAAAAGTTCACATCAGGGAAAAATAGACAAAACAAGTGTATGGAAGTCTCTGGTGATTACATTGGATTATCGCCAATTTGTAAGGCCTAATGGGACCTCTGATGATTGGTGTCCACTACAGTGGAGAAATCTGTAAATGCCATTTTATCCATTGATGAGGGTTCCACCATGGTTATGGGTGATTACCCTTGACAATTAGCCATGATTCTATATGACCATCCTCTTTATATGTCATAGTGAATTTTATTTATGACAGCATAAATTCCAACCGCACCAAGTACCTCTAGGATATTTACTACTCTATTTTACTGCACAGATGTCTCAGAAATTATATAAAATATTGTACACCATTAGTGTTAATGTCATAATTACATTTCAAGATCACAACAATAAAAAATCTTCCCAGCAAAGACCAATGAATATGTTCGATGAGTTGTGCAGAATCACCCATGGTCTGAGAACATAACTGTTTTCATAAGCAAAGGAAATGCAAAAAAACAACAAGTCTTATTGGATTTTAAGGTTAAAAAGAGGTTCAAATCAGTATTTAACACAGTCATTACTGATTACAGTCATTTTTTCCTCTATCTTTAATGGCAGTTTATATTGACAATGTTCTGAGTAGACTGTTCACCATCTGCTAACTTTCCAAAGTTCACTTGGATCTTCAGAGCACCTTCTGTGCCTGAGTTCATGACTGCAGGGACTGCAGACAGAGCAGACGCCCCATTAGTAAATTTGCAATACTCCATCCAAGAGACATTATGACATTAAGAGACTAAATGTAACTCAGTCTCTTTATCAGCTTAGAGACTCTCTCATAAATTCATCACAACTTCTTCTTTTCTCGTGTATTCTCTCTGATCAACGAGATCAGAGGCTGACAGTAATACTTTCAAACATCTTTAAGCATTTTTTCTCTCTAATCCTTCATAAAAATGAACAAATGATTTTTAACAATAAAAAAGAATAATGCTTCATCTTGTTTCTATTTGATGTCAGTCATTTTTGTCAACCATCTTTCTTAAATGGCAGCCAAAACAGGGCACAATGCAATTTGGAGGCCTTGTCTCTGAGACACCTCTCTGCGTGCTCACATGTGAGTTCAATACATCGCATCCAATGAAAGCAAGCAACTAAGTCTCTTCATGAATTGCCCTTCAACAAGGCCGGTAGCGAAGAGTACATATAAAGGTACTTTGAGAAAGCAGTTTTGCCATTTATGATCATGTGATCCTCACATTTGTTTGAGCTGTTACATGGGATTTTAAAAATAGATAAATACTTTGAATGGATTTTGTCCTATATGTTCAATAGCTAGTAGGTCTATTAATGTTCGGTTGGAAAGGATGGGAAAGAAGAAATCAATCTTTAATCAATTAAGCAGTGGGACTAAAATGTGTTTTAAAGCACTGTTCCAACATTAACAGGGCATCAGAGCATGGTTCTTACAATTACACACTGGACAACTAAACTAATTAAAAACTCTTCTAAAACTCATCGTATAGTTCAGTGAGCTGTCACGTAAATCTTTCCCAATGAAAAAAAAATCACTTCAAGACTAAAGCACCAGCTTAAGTCCCATTTACCATAGCTTTAGTTTGCTCAGTTTCCCTTGGGCTCATGGAGCAGTGATGCATGTGGAATACTGAGATGGAAGTAGTAGGAAAGCACTGAACTTCCTGCTGTTCTCTCAGGTGATTGTATCTGTGCCCATCAGATTTTTGAAGTAGATTTTAAATAGATCAAAAATGCTAATATTTTATATATAAAAATGGCAACTGATCTTGACAGCTAGTGATCAGTAAGCGTTTTTGTTTATAAAAAAAGCAGATAGCATATTATCCCATCAAACTGTCCAAAAGGCTGGGGTAGAAATCACACAGTCCAGTCAAGTTCACTCACTTTAATATAGCCATCCTCATGTCACTTGAAACATGTTTTTTTTTTCTTCTTATGGTATATATGATATCACTCGTGACCCTACAGAGGACAAGTGGTTTGGAGAATGAATGGATGGATAGTTGAAATATGATACCAAAGCTGTTCTTACACAAAAATGCTTACTAATCACTGGCTGTAAGGATCGGTTGCAATTTATATATAAAGTGGGTATAGAAAAGAATCACCCCCCTTTAAAATAACCACATTTTGTTGCTTTGCAGCCTTTATCCATCTGTATTTACTCAGTGCAACTTATAACATCCAAGTGAAAGATATAACACAAACATGTCAGAAAAAATAAATAAACAAACAGAATTTTAGTTTCATCTGCCTCAGAATCTTCAAGGTGCGTTTTGGCAAAGCTCGTTCGTGACTGCATGTGGCCATTCTTGAGGTGTGGCTTTTTTCTTGCAACTCTCCCATACAAGCCACATTTGTGGGGAATTTGTGATATTGTTGTCACATGCACACAATGACCACTCTTTGTCATAAATTCCTGCAGCTGCTTCAGAGTTGCTGTAGGCCTCTTGGTCGCCTCTCTGACCAGTTTCCTCCTGACTCTTTCATCCAGTTTGGAGCGACGTCCTGATCCAGGGAGGGTCTGTGTTTTTTTCCTTTTTCCAACTCAGTGATTTTTTTTTTTATTGATTTTTTTTTTCTGATTTGTTGGTGTTATATCTTTCACTTGGATGTCATAAGTTGCACTGAGTAAATACAGCTGGATGAAACAAAAACGGTGTCCGTCTTCATTTCAGGCTGCAAAGCAACAAAATGTGATTATTTTAAAGGGGGGTGATTCTTTTCTATACCCACTGTATATCAAAGATATGTGTATTTAATCTCTATGTACATTTGTGTGTGTACTGTATATGTGTCGTGTGTCTACATACATAACTTGTGTGTGCAGGCAAATACATAACACACATTTCATAGAGTCGTTCAAGGGCAAACCCACTTCTTTTCACTTTTTCAGAATCTGTCCTTACTGGCAAAACTATAGCAGTGTCAATGCTTAAAGTTGACGCGGCGACACTCTATGCAAAACACACACAAGCACACATAGGATTCTCTATCACACTCACATGAGCGTCTTGTGAGCAGTCACAAAAAAATACACATTCTAACTTACACACACACACACACACACACACAAAGTTCCCATCTGTGCCGTCTGTTTGTGCCGTAGTCATGTCAGCACATCACAGCAGGTAGCAGCAATAGCCGAATGAGGTGTCAATGTGAGCTATGAAGATATGACAGGTTTTATAAGTTCACTGCCAGACCGCAGACTCATAGGTACCATCTTGTTGTACTGCCTCGCCACTGAGCTCACCAACCCTAACCACGGCATACCTTTAAAGTTGTACATTGACATTTATTGTAGTAATTAATGACATTGCAGCTGCCACATTGAAATATTTTCTTTTTTATTATCTTGAAGAGATCCAGTAGTTGTCATGGTGACACATAGTTTCTCAGGGCGAGTTCACGCAGCATTTTTCATCGTGTTATGCTGACCCACTCACTCTGTTTGACACTGACTTACCTGAGAGCCAGCAGAGTGAGTATCTTGACAAACTGCCAAACCCACACAAACTTTTTCTCTCTATATAGCTGCCACCACTGCGCCTCAGGCCAACAGAACCGAAACACATGAAGTCATTCTGTCCAAATGATGCTCAGTTCTTCAGTCAGGAGCGAAAAAATGCATCTAGTTCTACATTTTCCCTCAGTGTTAAATATTACTGCCTTCAAGGAGGATAAAAAACAAATCTAAACTGTCATTAATGGGTTCCAGAATGTCTAAGATTGTTTGTGTAGTTAGGGAATTTTATTTTCATTTGCATACTGCTTTGCACAATACATATTTTTCTAAAGCAATTATCTGTCTCTCTTTGATTATTACAATTCTCATAACACAACAGAGAAACCCATAGATTTTGAAAAAGAGAGGACATGTTTTCATCATAAATAAAGTGTTTTGGAATGGGCCATGTCACCAAACAATTACCGGCATCAGACATGCTGTGAATTTCTATTTTTCATTTACCTGCAGTGTGACTTGTATGAGGATTCCCATTGTAAAGACTCCCACTTCTAGTCAGTAACTTTCCTGTTATTTTGGCATTTGGCACTTACCATCTGCTGTAATTGCCTGCACAAGCCAGTGGATTGAAATTCTGTTGGTATTGTGTGTTGACTATAAACAGTATGCACTGATATTGTCGGATATGTTATCATGCCCTGTCACAATTTGTGCTCTTGCAGAAAATAAAATGTTAAAACGATTCTGGAAAAGGTAATGATTAAATGGTTCCCAAAATGCTAATTCCGTGCATGTCTTATCATCTACAAAGGTTGGATGTTTAAAAAAATGGTGTTCCATTAGTCACTAAATATAAAGTCTTCTCATCATTCTCTGTCTTTTCTTAAAGAAGTCTTCAAGGATAAGATCTGATTACAATATTGAGGCCATTTGTGCAAAAGTTCAGACAATGGTAAGGGTTCAGATAATTTTGTCATTTAGTCTCCTATCTTGTTAGTAAATGTCAGGCCAGCAAGACAAATATTATTTCACAATATATCTGAGGGTGACCTGAAGTGATATTTTCAGCGAGGTTGTCTGTGAGGACAGAGAAAACAGACAGATCATCAGCATGGAGAAGGATTAGCATGTTGCAGAATGTGATAAGGCTTATCTTTACTGCCAACTGCAAAAGTCATTGAAAGCTATCTGTCACAGCTGATAAACCAATCAACTGTGTTCAGCCAAATCACTTCAAGTAGATACACTTACATGAATGTGAACATCATGGCACACTATTCCATATGTATTTAAAATTTTGGGAGGATTGGTTTTGTTGCTTAGCTGGGTTTAGGTGAGGAGGATGTGGAAATCATCTAGTTAGATTTTTTTAAATTGATCAAACACCATATTTTCTACCGTATTTGCTGTCTCTCAGTGAGATTCTCTATAAAAGGACTATGGGGCACCAAGTGTAATTTGACTCATTTTGTGGTTTGCATTTTACATTTAATAGAAAGATGAAAAGCAAGTTGCATTTCAACATCAGAAATGTAAACTCAGCACTATATTTTGTGTACAAATTTCCGAACCAAAAACATGAGTGTTCACACAGATGCTTTCCATTTCATGCACATACTGAAAGGGTGAATGCACTATTAATTTTGTGAATAACAGAAAGCTCCTGCATTGTGCATCTTGCATTTCACAAAAAATTATTTTGACCACAAAATGCTCCAATTTTGAATGAAATCTGTATTTTGTCCACACAAGTGCATTTTGTACACAAAATGTTTTTGTGCATTTTATTTCATGATTGAGCATGTAAATTAATGCAGTTTGTTAACAAAAAAGCTCAGTCTGTGGAGGATATTTCACAAAATGTATTTAAATGTATGTAAAACCCTGATATGAAGTACTTTTATGGTAGTTTTTACCAGACATTGTTGTTGTCTTGAAACAAGTAGCACATTGGTTCAGAATTTGTGCTTTACAACAATATGGGATTGTAAAAAAAAAAAAGAGTAAATACTGTTTACAATTTTTGGATGAACGATTTCTGTAAATAGGCAAAACACACACAGATGTTCTCTAGTATGTTTCTGTTTGGTCTGTTACTTTAGTTAGTTTGTTGATTTTTAGTGAGCTTGAGCAATAAACAACAGATCATCTGGCTTGAGTTTTTGAATATTGCTTTTGAGCCACTGAACTACTCATGATCAAACAACATTTCACCTTCTCTTGGTCTATCTCGCTCTCGCTTTTTCTCAATTCTCCACTTCACTCTCTCCTAATATCCCCACAATTCACAAAAACGTGTGTGTGTGTGTGTGTGTGTGTGTGTGTGTGTGTGCTGAATGGAGAGATCACACGTAATATTCGGTCTCAAAGCTACTAGAGTCAGACATTAAATAGAGCCTCTGCCTCTTTTGACTCAACTCATATTGCATGCTGATAAGTGCACTCTTTGTGTGCATGCAAGACTTCATGTTTATCAGATTTATTAATATATGCATACATTTATACATATTTATACATAGTCTTTTTCTTCTTTACTGATACATAAAAAAGTTATTATGTTATTTTAATATAGCCTTTCCATATGTATAGCCATTTAAACATTCACTGGTTAAAAATAAAATCTCTTACAGATCTTCAAGAAAGTGTGATGCTCATGCTCATGAATCTTCTCTACTGGCTATTGACAGACAGGCAGTATGATCTAATATCTTTTCATACGCAAAGATGAATGAAGTGGTCTGGGCAGAAGAATATCTTACGGTCTTTATTTGTATCCTACAACATATGTGAAATAGATGTCAACATTTTATTATTGTAAAATCTAAAAACTGCACCATGGAGAGTTACTGGCTTACTTTTATACATATAGCCTACATCAGGACGAATGATGAACTCTGGGCAGAAGCTAATCAGATTTAATTTGTATTCACATATAGACCTATGCAACATATATTTAAGAATGTCAACATTTGATCGGAAGACTTCACCGTGGAGAGTTACTGGGTTAATTTTCTCTAAAAACTCTCTGTTCTGTTCTTAAACGGCTCTCATGTACTTTCTTTCCTCTTTTATTCTCTCACTTCTGAGGTACTTAAGCCGTCTCCAGGGCCAAAGCCCTTAGCCTGTCACTTATTGATTCCTTCAACAACCCTCCCGTTCCCATTGGGCTGAAATTGAGCAATTATACATCTTCCCTGTTTTACTCTGCCCTTGCAATCAGCACCTAGTCAAGCAGAAAGTATCAAGCCTGGTGGTAGTGATGTAGGAAGAGGACATGATGATGAAGATTATTGCAACACATGGAAAATTATTCTGTCACTGTTGTAATGCTCATCACCAAGGGACCTTCTGGGATGAGGGTTGTCTTGTTAAAATGTTGGCACTGGTGTGAATTTTAGTGAATGTCCATTCATTTGCGTAACCCTTTAAAAGATCACTGCATCAGGACTTTGAGAGAGCTCCCTGGAGATTCAGCTTTGGTGAACTAGCTTCAGGTTCCACATAAACAATGGATGAGAGAAAGGAAGAAGAAGATGATAGAGGCCAGATACCAGCTTTATGCTAAAGCACTGAGCTCTGCTCGTGCTCAATTTTCTACAGGCATGCATGGAGGTTTTTGTTGTTGTTTTTAAAGAAATTATCAACTTTTCTATATAATGCTGGGTCTGTTTAAACACATAGCTGTTATCTGTGTTTTCAGATACTATCGTCTTCCTTTTCCAAGTAAATAGGTTTAAATTATGAAATGGTGCCGAATGAACTATGGGATCACTGTCTGTGTGCTAAAGTGCACCGCTGCTGTTATTTCTGTTTTTAAGCATACTGTGTTATCTTTTTTTATTTAAGCTCATCGTCTGTGTGAGACTGAGACATTCTGTTAGCCGGCATGATGCAATGAATAAAAGATGAACTGTTTCTCTTCTTCTCTGTCTCTTTGCTTAAGGTGTTATTGCATGTTCTCTGTCTGTTCCAGAGAGGATTGTTTGCATAATTACAGTTGAAGTGAACTCTGTGACTTTCACTGTAATATTCTAATTGGTGCAAATATCATAAGTAGCATTTTTTTTCTTTTCCTTGAATAGATTAGATAAAATAAAGAAATTTCCAAAGGTAGTTATGAAAGTTCAGGGGGATGCAGCATACAAATGCCTTTATACAGGAATCACAACTGTAGAAATAATCTGAAATGTGTTTTTAAATATTAAATTATGATATATAGAAGCATAAATACTTGGCTATGTATGGTCTTTACTGGGAATTATATCTTTACTCAGTATTTGTAGCTGGCACAGTCCAAATCCAAACATTTAAATGAATGATTGTATAATAATAATAATACTAAATTAATAGATTAATTAATTAATTAATCAGATACCTAAATTAAAATAATAATAGTAATAATAATAATAATAATAATAAAATAACTAGGGAAGCAAAAAATAGGGGGGGAAATCCTGTGAAACCAGTTATTCAATCAGTTCTAGTTCCATAAATAAAGAAAGTTGTGGCCTAATGGTTAGAGAGTCGGACTCGTAACCCAAAGGTTGCGGGTTCGAGTCTCGTACCGGCAGGGATTGTAGGTGTGGAGTGAATGTACAGCGCTTTCTCCCACCTTCAATACCACGACTGAGGTGCCCTTGAGCAAGGCACCGAACCCCCAACTGCTCCCCGGCCGCCGCAGCATAAATGGCTGCCCACTGCTCCGGGTGTGTGTTCACGGTGTGTGTGTGTGTGTGTTCACTGCTGTGTGTGTGCACTTTGGATGGGATAAATGCAGAGCACTAATTCTGAGTATGGGTCACCATACTTGGCCACATGTCACTTCACTCACTTTAGATTATGCCTCATTGAAATAAGCATGAGAATGAGGTGCCAATATATTTATATGCATGTATTCAGAGCATTTTATACTCTTTATAATCATGGAATGCCATGACTTTTGCCTTTGGAGTTACAGTTTGAGCCATTTCTGTCATTAGAAATGTATTCACTCATTCAACTTGGACAGCAGTTCATTAATCATTCATTAATTCTGCCAGCATTGGTCATGATCATTACCAGTTTATGTACACATTGTGCTTTAAAAATGTGAAGTAGTTTATAGTGAATATAGTGAATTAAGCAAGATGAAAGTAAGTCTGCAAGGGTCACAAATTATCTTGGTTTGTGTGGACCAAATGACCATGGTTACCAATTCCTCTTCAGTGAAAACTAAAAATAAAACTAAAAAGACTGAATACTCAAGGCTATATAAGCTGGGCAGTCAGCATTTTCCTATAGAGCAGCACATACCTGGAATACTATACCTATAGAATTTGCTTCTTTTTCTGTATTGATAAAAGGGAGGTTATTGGATAATCAAACATGTCTTTAAAATTTGAAGTAGTGGTTTCTTGCTTGTTTCTGGTTTTTATATTTAAAGTGTTTTGTCTTTGTGACTATATTTGCTGGAATGTTTGTTTTTCTTCTTATGTTTTATGTACTTATGGACAACCTGCCAGGGACTGCAGATGAAAATTAACCTGTATGGCTAAATCTGCCACATTTACATTATGGACATGAGTGCTCAAGTTAATTCATGTGCATTGTCCCTTTTAAAATAAAAAATAAAGAATAAAGCCACTCACTGCCCACTAAGGTGTAATAGACTCTTTGCATTAACAAATGCTGTTCATTGTCAAGTAGCACTTTTGTTTGAAGGCTGAATAGAAAGGAGGAATCAGGACCATGGGCCTGTACTTTATTCTCTTAAACATTTTAAAGCACCAGCAAAAAGTCTTAATTTTGGATCCAAGTTTACTTGAACAAGTGCTCATTGAGTTGCTTACGCCATGCTTTATGTCTGCAGGGCGCAACTCCACAGACGTCCTGTTTTCATCATTTCGCTGCCCAATTGGCTGTGACGGGCCACCACCATGAACCAATCAATACTATCAATACACAGGGCAAGCAGCAGCAATGTGCTTCTGCTTGCCTCCCTTATCTCAATAAACAAGGAAAACTTTGTATAGACTGTGAGATCAGGTGCACTTATCTATTCAATGCAGGGCCTTAAATGCACGACCACTGGTCTGTGTTAAATGTTTATGTCAGTGGAAATCTTAAATATCACCTTGAAATGTTTCCTATGGTAAAAAAATACTCTTACAAGGACAATTGCATGGTCTAGTTTCTACTGGAAAAAATGTAATATAAAACATAATACATAATCTTTTATGGAATTTCTACTTGTTAGTTCATCTTGTGAAGGCAGTGTGTGAATTGGTTTGAAGGTTAATACGGGTACATCAAGTCAAGTCAAGTCAAGTCAAGTTTATTTGTACTGCGCTTTTCACGATACAAATCATTGCAAAGCAACTTTACAGCAAATTAAGTTTCTACAATATTTAGTGGTAACTTATCAGTGGTGACTGTCAATTAATGTACATATGGCAGAAATGTACGGAAAAATCAATTTAAGACGTAATAAAAAAGACGATGAACACTATTAACAGCAATTATAAAATAATTAAATGTGCAAAATAGCAAAATGTGGTAGTTCTGTATGTTGTTTCAAGGTTGGCATCATCTGAGGTCCTCTGAGGGGTTGGCATCATCTCTTCTCAGGTGTTCTAGATCCAGACTGAAGCTTGTGTAAATCCCCGTGGCAAAAACAGAGAAACAAATAGAGACATAATTAGCGTAGCTGCTGTTCCAACCAAGCAAAATTGATTTGTTTAACCCAAACTAAAGAATAATAATGTGCATTTGATCAGATATAACTGCAGTACAAGATTACGAGATGCATTATTTGAATGCTTGGCCAAAGAGATGTGTCTTTAATCTAGATTTAAACAGAGAGAGTGTGTCTGAACCCCGAACATTATCAGGAAGGCTATTCCAGAGTTTGGGAGCCAAATGCGAAAAAGCTCTACCTCCTTTAGTGGACTTTGCTATCCTAGGTACTACCAAAAGTCCAGAGTTTTGCGACCTTAGGGAGCGTGATGGATTGTAGCGTGGTAGAAGACTAGTAAGGTACGCAGGAGCTAACCCATTAAGGGCCTTATAGGCAAGTAATAATATTTTGTAACTGATACGGAACTTAATAGGTAGCCAGTGCAGAGACTGTAAAATTGGGGTAATATGATCATATTTTCTTGACCTGGTAAGGACTCTAGCCGCTGCATTTTGGACCACCTGTAGCTTGTTTATTGAAGATGCAGGACAACCACCTAGCAGTGCATTACAATAGTCCAGTCTAGAGGTCATGAATGCATGAACTAGCTTTTCTGCATCAGAAACAGGTAACATATTTCGTAACTTGGCAATGTTTCTAAGATGGAAGAATGCTGTTTTTGTAACATGGGAAATATGATTTTCAAAAGACAAGTTGCTATCTAATATAACACCCAGATTTTTGACTGTAGAGGAAGTAACAGTACATCCGTCTAGTTGCAAATTGTAATCCAAGAGATTCTGTGTACTGTCTTTTGGTCCAATAAGTAATATCTCTGTCTTATCCGAATTTAATAGGAGAAAATGATTGGTCATCCAATCTTTTACATTTTTAACACACTCTGTTAGCTTAGATAATTTAGAAGTTTCATCTGGTCTTGTTGAGATATATAGTTGAGTATCATCAGCATAACAGTGGAAACTAATCCCGTATTTTCTAATAATATTACCAAGGGGCAACATGTATATCGAAAATAGCAGAGGACCTAGGACAGATCCTTGTGGCACTCCATATTTTACTGGTGATAATCGAGATGACTCCCCATTTAAATGAACAAAATGGTAGCGATCGGACAGGTAGGATCTAAACCATCTTAAAGCCTGCCCTTGAATACCTGTATAGTTTTGTAATCGATCTATGAGTATGTCATGATCTATAGTGTCGAACGCAGCACTAAGATCAAGTAAAACTAGCAATGAGATACAGCCTTGGTCTGACGCAAGAAGCAAGTCATTTGTAATTTTAACAAGTGCAGTTTCTGTGCTATGGTGGGGCCTGAAACCTGACTGAAATTCTTCATAGAGATAATTTTTTTGCAGGAAGGAGCACAATTGAGCAGACACAACTTTTTCTAAAATTTTAGACATAAAAGGAAGATTTGAGATGGGTCTGTAATTTGCCAGTTCACTAGGATCTAGTTGTGGTTTCTTAATAAGAGGCTTAATAACCGCCAGCTTGAATGGTTTTGGGACGTGACCTAAAGACAACGACGAGTTAATAATATTGAGAAGCGGTTCTTCTTCTGCTACTTCTGCTACAGGTAACAACTCTTTCAGTAAAAAGTTTTGTATATGAAGACAGTTGTGGGGTGCAATGAATGCAATGAATCAGTGTTAATTCTTAAAGGGGTCCTATTATGCTCTTTTACAAAGTCTTGATTTTGTTTTGGGGGTGTACTAGAACAGGCTCTCATACTAGGTTGTTCGAAAAACACATTATTTTTCACATATTTTACATTATTACAACACCTCTCTCCCCAGTCTGGCAT
>NW_015652266.1:283994-285280 GCF_001515625.1 Sinocyclocheilus rhinocerous | reverse complement strand
GCGTCAAAATCAAATAAATTTGAACGCGATTTAAACCCGGATGATTGTAACCACTCTAAGTTTGTTTGCCTTTGGAAAGCTAGCATGTCTCCGACATAGTGATAAGACTGATAACACTCATTGCCTTCTCTAGTGCAGCTCAGCCAGGTCTCGTCCCATTCGTCGGTATTTGTGATATCACAAATCCTGGAAAATATGCGTTGTAGTCCAAACGAGTCGTTCGTTGGAGTTTTAGAAAAGTGATTTCTGTTAAATAAAATATCTCCTTTTGAATTGGACTTTGAGCTTTGTAACTTTGCAGATATTTTTTTATGCTCAAACAGCAACATTACAGACTAACTAAAGTTGAAAAAGTGAAAAAACATAATAGGACCCCTTTAAAACAAAGTTACAGTTTTTTTTTCAAACAGTATGTTATTACAAATGGAGATATATTGCCCTTGGGACAAAAACGAGAAATAAAGGTTGAACAAGACTGTGCCTGAGGCATACAAGCGAAACATTGTTTGGTGAAAATTACCTGCTATCATTGAATCGAACAGCATATCATGGTGAGGATAGGAGTGCAGCATAAAGGTCACTGGAGAAGGAGACTGTCCAATGATATTGAATAAAGGAAAGACACTTAAAACACCCTTTAGGCTACTGACAGCATTTCTCTTGCTGCTTCACTTAAAAAGATTTGTATCCATGTGTAAAAAATTCAATATAATGTGTAAGTGGATTCAAGTACTGTAAACTGGAAGAATTTGTATTGATGGAATTAGTGTAGAACTTTCTGAGCTGCTGTTTATTGGAGCCTCTGATGTGAAAGACTGATTTGGTTATAGTGGTGTGTGTGTCTGTGTGTGTGTGTGTGTGCATCTGGCTGTCAAGACCAGACACCTGTAAACAACATTAACACTCCTAGACAAGAGCGTGCTGAGTCTTCTAGATGACTTATGTGCTTTGTCTTTCACTTTCTCTCCTTATTCTCGTTCTCTCTCCCGTGATTGAAAGAAAACTTCAGCACCATCTACAGGTGATGAATAATAGACCAAGTTCAAAGACGTTAAAGGGGTCATATGATGCGATTTCAAGTTTTCCTTTCTCTTTGGAGTGTTACAAGCTGATTGTGCATAGATAAGATCCCTGAAGTTGCAAAGACTAAAGTCTCAAAACCAAAGAGATATTCTTTATCAAAGTTAAGACTCTGCCACGCCCCCCTAAAACGGCTCATTCTAACACGCCCCCACATATCTACCACACTATATGGAAATATTTGCATAATGCCACCCAAATGTTCA
>NW_015652266.1:282484-283957 GCF_001515625.1 Sinocyclocheilus rhinocerous | reverse complement strand
AAATAATGTGTTTTTTGAACATTAAAGCATGTCAACATATTCTGTTACACCAAATACACAACATAATGATCTTTTAAATAGCATCATATGACCCCTTTAAGAATAGCGACAGCTCTTCATTTTGCTATAAACCAAGGACACAAATGGGTAGGGCTACATATAATCTTTCCAAACTCATGTAGACAGTGTTATCAGACAGCATAACAGTCTTTCTCAAGTAATAGGAGGTTCTACCCTGCTGAGATGACCAATTTAGACCAGCATAAATTTCATGTTATGCTCTTAAAAATAAAGGTTCCAAAAGTGGGGTTTCACAGCAGTGCCATAGAAAAAATAATTCTGGGTTCTCCAAAGAACTTTTCAAAGATCAGTTCTTAAAAGAACCTTTTTTTTTTCTTCTTATAGTGAAGAACACTTTAATAATCTGAAGAACTTTTTCTTGTTCACTTTTAAAAATAAAGGTTCTTAATTGGCATTGATGGTTCACTGAAGAACCTTTAGCATCCATGGAATCCATGAAAAAAAAAAAGATCTTAAGAACTGTCAGACTGTGGCGACAGCAGCGCGGACAGTCGCTTAGCTCGCTCACATAATGTAGCCTACCATATAGCCTATAATCTATAATAACGGAAAACATCTCGTTTTTATGACATATGTTGTTATTACGAGAAAAAATATGTCGTTTTAACGAGAAAACATCTCGTTATTACGAGAAAATATGTCGTTTTAACGAGAAAACATCTCGTTATTACGAGAAAAGCGTTTTAACGAGAAAACATCTCGTTATTACGAGAAAATATGTCGTTTTAACGAGAAAACATCACGTTATTACGAGAAAAGATGTCGTTTTAACGAGAAAAGATGTCGTTAAAACGAGAAAACTTCTCGTTATTACGAGAAAACATCTCGATATTACGAGAAAAGATGTCGTTAAAACGAGAAAAGATGTCATTTTAACGAGAAAACATCTCGATATTACGAGAAAAGATGTCGTTAAAACGAGAAAAGATGTCTTAAAACGACATAACATCTCGTTATTACGACATAATTGAGTGGAAAAAAATAATATGTGTGTGGCAGCAATGCGTCACCGTACGTCACCGTATCACCGTAATGCTTGCCTATCTACACAGCCTGAAATTTGGTGTGAGGTTGTGGGTATTGCATACAGTGTTAACTCCCGCAAGTGCCACGTTCGGTAAATTCCCACTCACTTATGAGACGCGCGATCTGCGCTGCCTCGTCTCTCTCTTGCGTGCGTTCTGCAGCAGTCACTTGGATAAGTCGTTGTTGCTTGTCGAACATGTTGACTTTTGATGAGTTTGAGCGCGTGATGCGCGCTGTGAAAAAGTGTGTTGGAAACACAAATTGAGGACCAAATCTGCACCTTATTGATGACCCGTGGCATTAATATACTGCATCTGTGCCAGCGCGTGATGTAATAAAACTGCAGCTCGTTAATAAACGTTTTTT
>NW_015652266.1:281210-282198 GCF_001515625.1 Sinocyclocheilus rhinocerous | reverse complement strand
TGAGAATAACTTTCATCTTTTCTTCAACTGAATACTGTTTTCGTGCTGTTTTGATGTATTTTAAAGAGTTGGCAGTCAAAATTAAAACTGCTGGATGATAGATACTCTTCATTCTTTATGACAAATAAGATAATGTGAATTACAGAATGTACAACGTTTTTTAAAATGTATCAATTGCGGTGTACAGTGTTTATTATGATGGGGTAGAATCCACAGCTCAGTACTCACTACTCAATACTCATGAGTACTTTTAAATAGGCTACTCTTTTACTCTTACTCAAGTAGTTTTTTGGACAAGTACTTTTACTCTACTCACACTACATTTTTTGGAAGGTAATGGTACTTTTACTTGAGTATATTTTTTCAGTACTCTTTCCACCACTGCTTAAAGATAATTTGGGGAACCTGTAATGGTTCTTCTATGCAGTGTTGCCAAGTCCGTGGTTTTAGCATTTGGGCTAGTTTTGTTTCGCAGACCTGGCAACCCTGATTCAGTGGCATCACTGTGAAATTATTATTATTATTATTTTCAAGAATGTTGTGCAATGGAAAGGTTCCATGGATGTTAAAGGTTCTTCATGGAACCATCAATGCCAATAAAGAACTTTTATTTTTAAGAGTGCGTGTAAGCTGGTTTGTTCCAGTTTGGTGTTCGTCTAGGTGGTGGCACAGCATGTCTAGTCTTTCTGATAAAACGTCTCAGGTTACGTATGTAACCATGGTTCCCTGAGTAGGGAACGAGACACTGCGTCCTCTAGGGGTCGCTATGGGGGACACCTTCAGTTTGATCGGTGTCTGAAGTATATATCTAAAAACGACAATAACATTGGCCGGCGACAGCCTATGACGTCATTACCCTGCGCGATCACAGTATAAAAGGGCACCGGGAGAACACATCATCTGCTTCTTCGTCTGAAGCTTGCATCCGAAGCATAGCAGGGAAACTAGAGGATGCAGTGTCTTGTTCCCTACTCAGGGAACCATGGTT
>NW_015652266.1:280791-281160 GCF_001515625.1 Sinocyclocheilus rhinocerous | reverse complement strand
CTGTTAGGGCCAGGACTCATGGGCCCAGGGTAGAGCTCAAAGGCTTGGAATCAGGAAGAGATTCCTTTAAGGGGATACGACCAAGCGCCTAGAATCGTACTAGGTCTTGGCCTGTCACCCAGGGGGCTACCGCTTGCTCTGCATGAGCTTGCTGAAGGAACTGTCTCAACAGACCCCTAGTAGCAACACCCTGTTAAAGTAGGTATCCTGAGGATACATAGGTAGAGTGGTGCCCAAGGTGGAACCGGAGCCTAACCGACTCAAAGAAAGGGCACAAAGCTGCCGCGCATAGCTCCTACCATACAGGATTTTAGAAAGAAAGCAAAATGCTTGATGTGCGAACTTACCACAGCGTGGATTTTAGAAAGT
>NW_015652266.1:280138-280417 GCF_001515625.1 Sinocyclocheilus rhinocerous | reverse complement strand
AAATGGCGCATCCCAAGAACAATACGTCTGAGAATCACCAACTCATCCTCATGGTATAGTACTGGAATGGCTAGCAGTAAGTTACCTAGCTGAGGGAGCATAACACCCAGCTCTCAGCCGAGAGGGGGCTCGACCTACAGCATGTTCGTTAGAAATCCTGAAGGGTAAGCGTACTGCAAGCTTAGCCAAAAACTCAGCACAGGAGGCAGAGGAAGGGCCTAGTTCGCCTGATGATGCCGGTTCCAGGTGCTCTGGGAAAACAGAGAACTCAACTCTCCA
>NW_015652266.1:279914-280128 GCF_001515625.1 Sinocyclocheilus rhinocerous | reverse complement strand
AAGAAAGCACCATGCTCATAAATAACCCTCTACAGTGAGGGGAGCGATGCTTTAAAAATGCATCAACAGAGACACAATAGTTGAGTGGAGCCCAAGGCGAGTACTGGGGCCTAAGCCAACTCAGAGAAAGGGAACGAGGCTGACAACGCGTAACTCTTACCATACAGGATTTTAGAAAGTGCGCAGAGTCCTAGCGTGTGCACTTACCATAGTA
>NW_015652266.1:258520-279674 GCF_001515625.1 Sinocyclocheilus rhinocerous | reverse complement strand
GTCCTGACTTAGCAGGTGGGTCAAACCTAAAGTCAGAAAAACAGAACAGGTCCGAGTAGCGCTGCAGAGAAAGGCTAGCATCAAATACACAAGAACTAGCAGTAGAGTAGATAAAAATGGATCGTACTCACCAACCATGGCTCCCGTGCATGACTCCGGCTCATGATATAGGCTGGAGGCGAAGTCCGAAGCCTGAACCCTCGTGGAATGAAGGATTTAAAGGCAGCCGAGCATGCTGCCGCATATGCCCTACCATTCAAACAGGTTTGGATGGCAGGGAGGGAGCCTTAAGAGAAGATGTCTCCCCCATGGAGAGATAGCAGGCCAGCGTCTCTTCAACAGGTGGCACCTTCTCATAATCATTCTCACACATCCCCTCGATGTTGGCATAACTAGTATGCTGGAATCTGTGGATGCGGGACGAGAATGGATTTTTCCAAACCTCCTCGATCTCCAAATGAAGATCGGGAAAGAATGGAAGGCTCGTTTTTTTTTTTTTACTCAAGCCGGAGTGCAGTATAATGTGTTTATCTGAGAAGGACATGATATAAACCATCTGTCCAATAACTGCAGACAGATCCACACTATATATTTCCTATATAAACAAAAGGAAATTACTGATAGGGAGAAATTTCCCATCAGGTCCTTTCCAAATAACCTGTCCAACAACTGCAGACAGATTCACACTATACATTTCCTATATAAACAAAAGGAAATTACTGATAGGGAGAAATTTCCCGTCAGGTCCTTTCCATGTTCTCACCGCGACGCAACGCGCAGCATGCATTCAGCTCCCGCGGGAGCGAAACACGCTCCGCCCAACCGCTAGATTACCTCGGAAATCAAGCGCGAACGAAAACTGCTGCCGCGAATGCATCGCTATTCCCGTGAGAGGCGAACGCACTCATGCAAACGCTATCTACAAACTCGGGTAAATGGTGAAATACTCACATCCCCCTCAGTAGTCTCGCGAATGCATCACAATGAGCACAAGCCGCCTCCTCATGAAACGAGCGCGTTCAATTCATGCTTATCCCTCACAAGAAATAAGCAATGAATGCAGAGCGCATCCAACTCCCTCGAGAGCTGAATGCGCTTGCTCTTCACCACACACATACACACAGCATGCGAGCCGTGTGAAACTGCAGGTATCAGAGCAAAGCCTCTGGTGAGAAACATGCACTCCTAGTTGTGTTTAGCTTAATGCTAACATAAACAAACGGTCAGTGAAGACAAAGAAGAGGATGACATGTTCTCCTGGTGCCCTTTTATATTGTGATCGCGCAGGGTAATGACGTCATAGGCTGTCGCCGGCCAATGTTTTTCCTTGCGTTCCATTCGGAAGGGCTCATCCCTATACCCTAATCCCTTCAAAGGGTTTACCCTCCGGAGTGAGAGCTTCGAAGGGTTGAAGGGTGTAGGGGACCAAACAACTGTTTCTTGAAGTGCCCTTCTGCATCATCATCACATGCTCACACGGAGGCGCCGTCATCATGCAAAGAATCTGCGCAAAGGATCATGGGAGCCCGAAGTGTCCATCAGTTGTACCCTTCGAAATCCTTCATTCCGAAGGGCCCTTTGAAATGGTCAGTTTTGAGCACTTCGGTTTGGAACGACCCTTCAATATGGCTGCTATGATTGTTTTCACTCCGAAGTGCCCTTAGGAGGGTGATATATCCCGTTTGGAATGCACCGATTGTCGTTTTTAGATATATGCTTCAGACACCGGTTACACTGAAGGTGTCCCCCATAGCGACCCCTAGAGGACGCAGTTCGAAGTTCCCTTGAAAGGGAACTGGTTAAGGTAGCCTTGTAAGGACACCATCTTCCAAAACACAGTATAGTGGTTCATTTCATCTCCAGAAGAAAACATTAAAGATTTGTTTCTTATCTGCCTTGTGGTTTATCCTGAGGGTCGCATCAGAATATTTATGGCTTGATATCTTAGAAACCCTGTGTGAATATTCTGCCTAAAAGATATGGAAAATAAAACTGAGAAGCTGTTAAAAAGCTGTAGTCATTGGTGTGTGTGGTATTCTGATAGCTATGTGATCACCCATCACCTCTTACAGCTGTATAATGTCATAATGTTCAAAAAAGAAGTGGACGACTTGTCCGAAGAATCCTCCGTGACCTGTTTAAATGAAGATGAATGGATGGAGTAGAACGTCCTTAAATGTGATGTTTGCTTGCTTAATGACGGTGTTTGTTCCCGTTGTCTGTGATTGAATGTATTCATTAGGCTTGATGCGCCCACAGACGTCTCTAGCAGCAAAACACAAAGGCCTTTGACCATCTTTGCTGCACGTTAATGGAATCCGATCTACATTAAAGGTCGAGAAACCGAGAACAGCATCAAACTTTATGTAATGGAATCGCTTTAGGCTCCGGTTTCCTTGCTCAGTGCCCTTTGCTTGTATTCATTAATGCTATAAATGAAAAAATACAACATTAGGGGAGAGAAGTGTTCAATTTAGAACAACATGAAAGATAATGAAGAATTATCTGAGCAACCGCACCATTGCGAGGCATGGATTAGTTTGATTTACTTTTATATTTCATTCAACCAAATGAGCTTACATAATAAGCTATATTTCCCCACTGTTGCTGAGTACAGACCTTGCACAAAATACTCTGTTTATACAAAGTAACTAAATGATAAAATGCAAACCACAGCACCACTGCAACTGTCTGAGTGTAGAAACATAGTTCCATAGCTGGATAATATATACAAACAAATCAAGAAATACTTGATATGTCTCTATTTATTATTCTTATGTTTTCAGCCATGGAACTCTGATGATGATGATGATAGTGTTTACCTTCACATCACAGTATATTATAACATAATCATGAGAAGTAAGAGTTTTGGTTTGGATAAACTGGCTTGTCAAATCAAGGTCTTCTCAACAAAGGCCACTCTTAAGGATTTTTCAGTGTGGTGGCTGCAGCTGAAATTTGCTGTTGTAACACAATGTCCGAGGATGTCTTCGGTTAACATGGAATATATACTTTTTTAGAAGACATGTCTATATAGTAAAAAAATGAACTCAAACATAACCAAAAGGGTAGTATGATCTGCATAAACATCTAATCTAAGGCCTAATTCATACAATTTAATTCAATTCAATTCAATTCAACGCTTATTTGTATAGCACTTTTCACGATACAAATCATTGCAAAGCAGCTTCACGGAAAATTTGGTAGTTTAGTATGTTGAATCAGGGTTGTCATCATCTGAGGTCCTCTGAGGGGTTGGCATCATCTCTTCTCAGGTGTTCAATCATCTCAGATCTTTGTAAGGGTTGGATCCAGACTGAAGCAGCCAGTTCTCCTCTGGCCAGACAAAACCAGCAGTTCAATTTCAGGCTAACAAAGTCACATTGTGCAGAGGACTCATCTGGTTCCTGTGGTCTTGTCCCGGTGGTCGTCTGAGACAAGGTGTTTACAGGGGAATAACATCTGTATCTGGTGTTCATCTAGTTGTCCTGGTCTCCGCTGTCTTTCAGGGCTGTAGAGGTCCTCTCTAGGTGCTGATCCACCATCTGGTCTGAATACGTACTGGATCCGGGTGACTGCAGTGACCATCTGATCTGGATACAGACTGGATCTGGTGGGTTGTTTCAGGGTTGTCATCATCTGAGGTCCTCTGAGGGGTTGGCATCATCTCTTCTCAGGTGTTCAATCATCTCAGATCTTTGTAAGGGTTGGATCCAGACTGAAGCATGTGTAATTCATAGTTACCTCGGGATGCCCATCCTATGGCAGAAACAGAGAAGCAAACAGAAAAATTAGCATAGCTGCTGTTCAAACCAAGCAAAAAATTATAATGTGTTCAAACCAAGCAAAGAAGGATAATGTGCATTTGATCAGATATAACAGAAGTACAAGGTTATGAGATACATTATGTGAATGCTTGGCTAAAAAGATGTCTCTTTAATCTACATTTAAACAGAGAGAGTGTGTCTGAACCCCAAATGTTATAAGAAAGGCTATTCCAGAGTTTGGGAGCCAAATGCGAAAAAGCCTAGGTACCACCAAAAGTCTAGAGTTTTGCGACCTTAGGGAGTGTGATGGATTGTAGCGTAATAAAAGACTAGTTAGGTATGCAGGAGCTAAACCATTTAGGGCATTATAAGTAAGTAGCAATATTTTGTAATTGATACGGAACTTAATAGGTAGCCAGTGTAGAGATTGTAAAATTGGGGTAATATGATCATATTTTCTTGACTTGATAAGGACTCTAGCAGCTGCATTTTGGACTAACTGTAGCTTGTTTATTGAAGATACAGGACAACCACCTAGCAGTGCATTACAATAGTCCAGTCTAGAGGTCATGAATGCATGAACTAGCTTTTCTGCATCAGAAACAGGTAACATATTTCGTAGTTTGGCAATGTTTCTAAGATGGAAGAATGCTGTTTTTGTAACATCTGAAATATGATTTTCAAAAGACAAGTTGTTGTCTAATATAACTCCCAAATTTTTTGACTGTATTAGAAGTAGCGGCATATCCATTTAGATGCAAATTGTAATCTAAGAGATTCTGTTTTTTGGTCCAATAAGTAATATCTCGTATCCAAATTTAATAGGAGAAAATTATTGGTCATCCAAACTTTTACATTTTAACACACTCTGTTAGCTTAGATCATTTAGAAGTTTCAACTGGTCTTGTTGAAATATATAGTTGAGTATCATTCACATAACAATAGAAACTAATCCCATATTTTCTAATATTATTACCAAGGGGTAACATGTATATTGAAAATAGCAGAGGGCCTTAGACAGATCCTTGCGGCACTCCATACTTTACTGCCGTTAATTGTGATAATTCCCCGTTTAAATAAACAAAGTGATAATGGTCAGACAGGTAGGACTTAAACCATCTTAAGGCCTGCCCTTGAATACCCGTGTAGTTTTGTAATCGATCTATGAGTATCTATAGTGTCGAATGCAGCACTAAGATCAAGTAAACTAGTAATGAGATGCAGCCTTTGTCTGACGCAAGAAGCAAGTCATTTGTAATTTCAACAAGTGCAGTTTCTGTGCTATGGTGGGGCCTGAAACCTGACTGAAATTCATATATATAATTTTTTTTTACAGGAAGGAGCACAATTGAGCAGACAACTTTTTCTAAAATTTTAGACATAAACTGAAGACTTGAAATGGATCTGTAATTTGCCAGTTCACTTGGATCTAGTTGTGGTTTCTTAATAAGAGGCTTAATAACCGCCAGCTTGTAAGGTTTTGGGACGTGACCTACAGATAACGACGAGTTAATAATATTGAGAAGTGGTTCTTCTGCTACAGGTAACAACTCTTTCAGTAATTTAGTGGGTACAAGATCTAATAAACATTTTATTTGTTTAGATGCAGTGATAAGATTATTTAGATCTTCCTGTCCTATAGTTGTAAAGCACTGCAATTTTTCTTTGTGTGCAATGAATGAAGCTGAATTACAAGATGCTGTAGATTCTACATTTATTGTTGTATTTCTGATGCTATCAATTTTCTACAGGTAACAACTCTTTCAGTAATTTAGTGGGTACAAGATCTAATAAACATTTTATTGGTTTAGATGCAGTGATAAGATTATTTAGATCTTCCTGTCCTATAGTTGTAAAGCACTGCAATTTTTCTTTGGGTGCAATGAATGAAGCTGAATTACAAGACGCTGTAGATTCTACATTTATTGTTGTATTTCTGATGCTATCAATTTTATCACTGAAGAAATTCATCAAGTCATTACTACTAAACTGTGAGGGATTATTTAGTTCGGGTGATGTCTGATTATTTGTTAATCTGGCCACTGTGCTAAATAAAAACCTTGGATTTTTGTTTATTTTCTATGAATTTGCAGATATGCTCAGCCCTGGCAGCTTTTAGAGCCTGTCTATAGCTATTTTAGTGTTATTTTGAAGTGGGTAGACAACAGGCGGCTATATTGTGTTAACATATGAAGTGCTTTTACTGACGCAGCTTGTGTACTTTTTATAGGGACATTTTTGTATGCTCCTCGGAAAGGTCTTTTGAGTAGAATCAAAGGTCAATGACTAAACTCGTGACAGTGAGCAAAAATGGTACAACCTTGATTACTTAACTGCCTTTTCATACTGTACCCTGAAAAGCATTACAAAATCCACTTCATATAATTTCAGCGATTTTATAAACAAGTGAATGTCCTTAACATATCTTGAAGTAGGCTACATTTTTAATCACTTTGTAATTGTTTGCATGAGTAAGTGTTTTTCAAGTGGTTTGCTTATGTCTAAATTAAAGGTGCAATTGTCTTCAGAAACATTTTTTGTTATGCTGGTTGAAAGTCTCTTCACATCCCGATAGCAATCATTAAGTTAAGTGGTCTAAACGTATTTGTCTGTCACCGGTGAATGACACATGATGTAGCCCAGCGGTTAATCTAGTCCTCGCGCCAGCTCGTTAGAAGTGAGCTACGTGCATGAACTGTGTTCCGATCGATATGATCCCTACACAGTGTTCATTGCTCCCTACTCCCTGAGCGGGGAAAATCTGTTGTAGTTTACTTCACTTCGGAACATGGGCTAGAATTGGGAACCTGATGTAACAATGTTGTCTCTGGTCTGTGAGCGTAAATGCGTTCAGGGGGCGTGGCTTTGGATGGCGATTGCAGGGAGGGTGGGACGTTCACTTTCAGTGCTATCAGGCTAAAGTTAGCATTTTCCAAAATCTCCTATTGCACCTTTAAATATTCCAAACAGAATATAATATAATATAATATAATATAAAGCCAAATATAATGAATTTCTGGTACTGCATGTATCTCATATAATTACCTCTGTTGTTTTCTTTATCATATATGTTTAAAGTGTGTGTGTGTGTGTGTGTGTGTGATCCTGGTATTCCCTACATTATGGGGACCAAATATCCCCACAAGGATGGTAATACCACTAAATTTTGACCTTGTGAGGAGATTTTTTTGGTCATCATGAGGAAACAAGCTTATAAATCATACAGAATTAAGTAATTTGTAATATCATACAAATTACCGTTTGTAAAGTATAAAAATGTATACCTCAATGGAATGTCCCCATAAAACATGGAAACGTGTGTGTGTGTGTAAGCGAGCTTTGCAATGTCAACATAGAACAGGATAGACTGTAAAAGAGAGAGGAGTCAATCAATATGAATTTGTGTACAAAAGGTCCCTCAGAGAGCTGGTGTTATGAAGGTGATGACACCTTGGATAGATATTACAGGCTTTATGGATTTTATGTCAATTTGGTTAGATAATGTCATGTTTTCTAATGTAATAGGGATAACAAGAATGACCGACTGATACAAGTATGTTGTACAAGCACGAGGTTTTGAAAAATTGTCCCAAGTCCCAAGCTCTCCTTCAGTAACACTTTAAGTTGTTGTTCCACAAATTTATAACAGTGTTTCATAAATGTATCCAATTATTTTATCATCAAAGTAAATGGGTTAACCAAGCAATGAGGATTAAGTAGTGTACTGTTATTGTAAGACAAAGATGTGTAATTAAATACCCCGTAGCCTATTGGGTTTCATTTTTGAGGTTTAATCCTACAATAGGGATAGCGCTGGTGGCGCAATTTGGCACAAACATACAAACATGTAGTGTCCTGATAATTCAGGCATTTTATAGTAGCCTTTATGAGGAATCTCAACTGGTCTCATCTTCTTTTCTATATCAATCATTGTATTATCATATTGGAAAGCAGTTAGTACTATAGCATTCTAATTGGGAAAATTGGAAAAGACAAATTGCAGTACAGGTAGGCTAGTATTAGACAGATTGCAAAAGTGTTCACACCTCTAGTAACCCTGTTAGAGCTGACAATAATGGGTGAATTTTGCTTCCCAGGCATTGGATTTTATTTATTTTATTTGAAATCCAACAGATGGATGAACACTCATGAATTAAAAATTAATATTAGACTTTTGGGATATCTGCGCTTGAGATTTAATGAGATTTCAAATCTAATCTTGTGGGCAGTTTCAATAAGCAGATGGCAGCAAGTGGGCTGGCTTCCGTTCATTCCCAGTGCGTGGATCGATCTCATTTGCTCAAAGCATCTTTACGCGTTGTTACTAGGTAACGAGCAGGCAGCGCTTTGTGGGATTTGAAGTCTTTATGCGTCGAGTCGCTCGCTCCAAAGCGCGAACGTCTAATTGAAAACTACAAGACCCATGATGCAATGCGCAGCTGGACGTTCAATCATGTGAACGCCATATGATTCTCGAAACGCTTCCTGAATAGCGCTGCAGATGCTCTAGAAAACATTACATACTTTCATACCTTTTGTAACTAATTCGCTTCTTGTGTGTCAGAATGAAAATGCAGCTTACAGTTTTGATTTCTTTGTTTGTTATCGGAGCAATGGCGGGCAAGTATTCAAAAGAAATTAATGAACAAAAGGCATCTGATAAAAACAACAATCAGGTGGAATTCAGGATTGCCAAACTAAACCAGGTTTGGGAAAAGGCGATAAGAGTAAGTAATGTGACAGATTAAAAATATACAGTATATTATAAATATACAATAATTAATTTTGGCTAATGTAATAGGATATTCTGATTGTCCTTCTTTTATCATTGTGTTTAAATCTTACTCTATAGTATTTCATGACTGCTCAGATTTTATAATATGCTTTCTTTTGAACATTATAATGTTCCTCACTGTAACTGTCCATCAACATCTCTTGCTTTAGATGCAGCTTGCACCGGTGCGGCTCTCAGAACTGCACAGTGACTTGAAGATCCAGGAGAAAGATGAACTTCAGTGGAAAAAACTGAAAGCAGAAGGGTTGGATGAGGATGGAGAAAGAGAAGCCAAGCTCAGACGCAATTTTAATAGTAGGATTTGACTGTTTTGTTTGGTAGACTGAGTTTTCATGGGTTATGACATTAAGATCTCAGGAAAAGACTTGACAAACCGTTTTATTTTCTTTGGTGATGCATTTTCTATTGCTACTGGAAGTTGGGATGGGACATATTGAATAGAAAATGTTATTGTTTTTATGATATGTAGCAAAGTGGTAACTAAAATGACTTCAACTTTCTATAACTTTATTATAATAAATATATTTCTTTGCACAGTTATTCTAGCAAAGTATGGAATGGATGGGAAAAAAGACACCCGGGCACTGGACAGTAACAGACTGAAAGATCATGATGTTAAAGATGGAGATACGTTTGATGACCCGAGGCTGGACAAGCTGTGGAACAAGGTAACTCATGGGACAGAATAGCTACTGGAGTGTGAATGTGTTACTCATTTGGAGGCTTACAGACTTGTTCACTTATTACTAACTTTGCTTAAACATTCTCTTCGACCTTTGATCCTCAGGCCAAGACTTCTGGAAAGTTCTCTGACGAGGAGCTCCAGACCTTGCAGAGAGAATTCCATCACCACAAAGACAAAATCAATGAGTATAACATTGTCATGGACACTGTCAGCCGGACCGAAGGTTAGAGTTTGGTCGTGTTTAGTGCCAAGATTTCATAACATAGGATCTCTAATAGCATTCGGTAACACTTCATTTTAAGGAGCAATTCTCACTATTAACTAGTTGCTTATTAGCATGCATATTACTAGCATAATAATGGCTGTTTATTAGTACTTATAAAGCACATATTAATGCCTTATTTTGCATGACCATATTGTAGATCCCTTAATCCTACCCCATACCTAAACTTAACAACTACCTTATTAATAAGCAGCAAGAGTTTTATTGAGAGAAAAAACCTGTTAATTAATATTGAATATGTGTTTCCTATGCTAAAGTGTTATCTAGCATTCAGCTCTAAGAAAATACAAAATCCTTAAAAGGCTATACAAGGCAGAATTTCTAATAAGTCTTTTTGCCAGTGTTGATTAACACATTTCTTCAGGAGAATTTCCAAGGTTTTTAGGTTGATTGTATGCTGTAGTGTGATGTATCATAGCTAGTCCCGAAACCATAGTAGCATGGGTTCACCTCAGTTGTTTGAATCACGTTGGTTTAACAATAAAGGACTCTCATTAATAATGTCACAAATGCAGGTGATGGAGTAATAAACTCTGCTAATTAATTGATTTGAGATAATAATAATTAATATTAGGTTCTTGTTGTTCACATGACACACATTTTACTCCTGTATACTTGTGATTCATTCAGTCAGCAGCTTTCATCATTTTTCTGAGATATTGATATAACAAACATGGCATCTAAAGACTAATTCATTAGACTTGTTCACTATTATGTCATACGTCAGGATTCCTTTACGCATTTATGCACATGCGCACTCTTCAAACATGGTACTGATTTTTAACAGTAAATTATATATGAATGAAATGTGTGTGTGTGTGTGTGTGTGTGTGTGTATATATATTACCTATGTTGTAATAACGGAACTTGTGACCATAGTTGGCTAAAGATGCTTTTGGGTAATGCACCCCAGTAGTTTAATAATGGGACTGTTTAAATTTTAACCTCCTGTGCAGATTCTCACAGTCTATGTCTTCAACTTTCAGAACCTGATCAATAAATGTCTCTTGCACTGTTCTTTCCATAAGAGATCCATAAGAACGTAATCAGTCCTCTGGAGGGTGACATGAAGGAACATGTTCTCCATCAGAAGCATGCAGATCTGAAGCAGAGAATGAGGGGCCTTAACCAGGGCTTTGAACGACTCCGCAAGATCACCCATGAGGGTTACAGTGCTGACAGTGGTGGGGACCCTTGCTAAGGTTGAATCCGTGTTTAATAATTGAATTGCCACATGGCTTTCTAATGCTCTCTATCTCTCATATCTTTGTCTATGGCAGAATTTAAGGAGCCACGAGTCATAGAACTTTGGGAGATGGCAAAAAGATCTAATCTCACTGAAGTCGAACTTGACTCTCTTAAAGTAAGCTTTACTTGTGTCAGAACATTCAGATTATTACTGCACAACTACTGCTAAATATTGAATTTCAGTTTAGTTTTAATATGCACTGCCTTTTTTCCCCAAAATATTCGATTCTATTTGCTTATCTGGAGTCTTGTTTTTTTCCCTTCTTCTCTCGTTTAGGAGGAACTTAGACACTTTGAAACAAAGGTTGAGAAGCACCAGCACTATCAGGAGCAGCTGGAACTGTCTCATCAGAAACTGAAGCATGTGGAGGCCCTGGGAGACAAAGAACACACATTGAGAAACAAAGAGAAATACAATGCTCTTGCTGAGAAAGCACGAGAAATGGGATACAAGGTAGAGCTGCAAAATGGGTTTAAGAAAAAAAAATGTTTTTGGTGGTTGTACTTTGTGGATTTTTTCAGGCATATCATAAACATATAATTTCTTTTAGCATAGTCATTATGAAAAATGTAAGGGTTATGGAGTGCGAGTCTGTAATAATGCTGTCACACTTTTTTTTCTTTTTCTTTTTTAGATGAAGAAACACTTGCAGGACTTGACGAATAAGATTTCCCAAAATGGACTGCAACACAATGAACTCTGAGTACCTTTTTTTTTTTTTGTCCCCATAACAGGACTACTGTTAGCTATAATCGTTCAGAGATCACATATGCTGTATTCTAAAATGTTATCCAACACAGATGGACCAGGCTTATAAAGGTAGGGCACATTGTACATGAATTGAACATTTTCATTGGGAAGCTAGGCTATGGGGTAAATTATTTTTCAATGGTACCAAGTAGTGACGAGTTCTGCTTTTGTTGCTCCTTTCCCATTTTATGCTTGTACAGTAAATGGCAACAAGCATTCTATTAATTTTGGGCAAATTTGTTTGTGGCTCAATTATTTATATTTAATAATAGTTGCTAAACAAACAAATGCACACTGAAATATGTGTAGAAAAGAATTTAACATTCCTTCACAACATGAGCACACAGACATGAAAACAGCTCAACGTTTTCAGTGTAAACTGTTAAAGCTTTCATTTCAATAATCCTCCTGTTTTTTTTTTATACCCCAGTCCTGAGCATCCTAAGATTTAAGCTCAATAATACCCATTCATGAACACCGGTGCCACCCCTAAACAGGCTTGATTTAATATTTTGATAACAGCTAAACTTGACAGATTCAGGAAAAAGGTGTGCTTCAGTGGAACAGGCTGAAAAGGCTCAAATGCAATGGAGAAAGACCAAAAAAAATTAAAAATAAATAAATGCTAAGCTCAAGCACTTAAATAGCTAGATTTGGCAAGGCAGCCCTCGAGTCAACCATTATATTGACTGAATCTCTAAATAGCATTGAATACAAAGTCCATTACCATGCTTGACAGTGTTGTCCCAAGGTAGACTTGAATCAACAACATCCTCAGTTTAAACAGTTCCATCATTTAGACGTTTGTCACAAAAATTCTAATATAAACTACACACTAATTCTTAAATCTTTGGCACTGTTACTACTAACTAGTTTGTGATTTAATCTTCATATTGATAAAAATATGATAATCCAGCATTGTAATGAATTTGTCAGGAATGTCAAAATAAATAATAGGATCACTTTTGTACACATTCTGCTCATTTCATGTTACACATTTCATAATAAAACAAACTGCCCAAGACCTGTGTTTTTTATGACATGATGTCGAATGGTTGCTATGCTGAGTGATGTTGCATCAAGCATTTAAAGGATGAGCAGCACTAGTCACTGATGTATCATTTTTATTAATACTGCTGTAGTGAATATAGAAATTTCTGAAAATATTTGGAAAAAAAATGTTCTTGTGAAATATTTAAACGTTTAAATGTACAGAACAAAATTGGTTACAAAAGAAAGTATATATTTACAGTCAACAGTCAAACTTTATGCATCTAGGGTCTGCTTTCATATTTATATCCTTTCTAATTCCATGCAAATTTTAATCATGGAAAATAATACATTCATCCACAAAGTTGCACATAGATTACAATGCAGAAATACAATTAGCATATACTGTACAGCAGTTCTCAACTGAAGGCCACTGTCCAACCAAATATTTGAAGGCCCTCCTATATATTTCAGTTTATCTTGGTTGTATGTGTTCTTTTCCCATTCCTCATTTTAGATTTTGGATTAGTTTTAACATTTTTTTAACATTAATATTTTAAGTTTTATAAATTTTAAGTTCAATATATTTGACTCATATTGAGGCCCCGTAGTGGGCCCTGGACCCCAGGATGAGAACCACTGATATACAGTGCAGTCTGAGACACCTACCAAAAATTATTCTACTTTGCATTTCTCTTTTTTTTCAGCATAATTTGAGAAAAACAAACATTGAACTGAAAAATGCATATGAATTTAATAATTTCTTAACATTTGGTATCTTTGTTGATTTAAAAATTACAAATGGCATGGAGTTGCATGAACTCCAAAAGTTTGTGTAAAACCTGATGATTCACATTTTGTATGTACTTCAGTGGATGCAAGAAAATGAAAAAATTGTAATGAAAAATGTGCTCATAATTCACAAAAGTGACCTAAAAATATGACAGCATCTTAAAATATTTTATATTAAATATATACATTTTTCTTTAAAAAATAAATAAATAAAATGCAAGAACTAGGTTTAAAATCCAGGTTTAAATGAAATGTTTTCAATGTTGTCTCAGAAGTTTTGACTCTACTTTGTTATATGTTCAGGTGAGTGTTCCTCTCCTCTTCTGTTCTAGTTCCTGTAGTCTCTCCTCTCGGCCCTGAGCATGCTGGGCTCCCACCCTCTGTGCTATCTCCGTCGCAGTGATGTCAATGTGGGCGTATTTAGTACTGGAGCCGACCGCTGTTTACAAACAATTAAAAAAAAACATTAACAACTTATTTTTTCAAATGTGCAAGCTTTGTCAATTTGCCGCAGGGCTGGTTCGGCCACACCAGTTGCACTTCCCTTAAAGAGGTCCTATTATGCTCTTTTACAAATTCTTGATTTTGTGAAAGCTAGCGTGTCTCCGACATAGTGATAACACTCGTTGCCTTCTCTAGTGCAGCTCAACCAGGTCTCGTCCCATTCGTCGATCTTTGTGATATCACAAATCCCGGAAAATGTGCGTTGTAGTCCAAACGAGTCGTTCGTTGTAGTTTTTGAAAAGTGATTTCTGTTAAATAAAATATCTCCTTTTGAAGTGGACTTTGAACTTTGCAGATATTTTTTATGCTCAAACAGCAACATTACAGACTAACTAAAGTTGAAAAAGTGAAAAAGCATAATAGGACCCCTTTAAGGACGGCCCTGTATTTATGTAAATGAACATATCAGTGCCATCAGAATGACAAGTCCTTGCTTCATTGATCACCAACAAGATAGTCAAAATGCTTAGCCATATATATATATATATATATATATCCCACATACATTATACAGTGGCATGCGAAGGAGGGGTGAAAACTTCAGACATTTTTCTTATTTTGTTGAAATATCTTTCTTTTTCCATTTAGTACTGCCCTTCGGAAGCAGTTCAGAACAAACAAGGGACTCATGAACAACCATCACAAAACAGAAAAACAGTCATGGATCATCCAGGTAACCACGCACAGTATTAAGAACCAAGGGTTCCCAAACTTTTGAATGGGGTTATTTTAATAATTTCAGCAGTTTTTTTTTTCTTGTGGACTAAATGTAAACATCTTTTATGTAAAATATCTTACTCAGGACAGTACTAAACAAAAAATAACATGCATTTTGTATGATCTCTCTTATTTTGTTAAAATTATTCACATTTTCTGCAAGGGGTTCCCAAACTTTTGCATGCCACTGTATATGTACATGTGTATACATATGTGTGTGAGTGTATATCTGTATAAAGTATATTTACTGTGTATTGTAAGTTGACTAAAGTAATATGAAGAATCACAGTAAGTACACAGTATTACAGTACAGTGCACATTGTTGGATTACATTACAAATGCTTGAATGATTGAGGACAATATTTGGCTGCATCTTTCAACCTGCCTCTGCAATTGTGAGGTCATGATTGAGAACAAGCTCCACAATAGTGGCCTTTTTTTCACTGGAAATGTGGCTACACCCATGGCCTCTTCTACCTCTTTGTCTGCTTCCCTACCCTTTCACCTACCCTTTTAGAGAACTGGTTGATTAACCCGTCATTAGTAAAATTCAAGATTCACCTGCACAATTCATCAATTCAGAACACATTTACAAAAAAAAAGTAATAGAAATGTATGGAAAATATGCTTGACAGATTATGACAACTAGCTCAACCATTTTTGCATTGAATGATGTAAGCAACGAACTAATGCAAAACAAGATGTTTTGGGGGTAAGACTGAACATGAACGTACAAAAGCATTCACAATTTGTTCAAAAGAATGAGAAATTGCTTTTATGATGTGCACAAATTACTATGATGTGCAGGTTGAACAAGTAATTTTGAGAATTTCAAATCTGATCTGAGAAAGTACCAAAGCGACGTGAAAAAAAAACTCATATTTTAATCGCAACACAGCTGTACAGTCATTTCAAAACGCAAAATAGACAGAACTATAGATACGAATAGTTTAAAATACTGTTTAAAACTTTGGGGTCAGTAAGATTTTTATTGACAGAAATTAATTTTATTCAGTAAGGATGCATCTAAACATTACATTTAAGACTTACACACTGTTACAAAATATTTTTATTTCAAATAAATCCTGTTCTTTTTTCATGTTTCCATTCATGAAAACCCCTTGGGGGGAAAAAAGTATCACAGTTTTCACAAAAATATTAAGCAGCACAACAGTTTTCAACTTTTGATAATTATGAGAAATGATACATGAGCAGCAAATCAGCATATTAGACTGATTTCTGAAAGATCATATGACACTGAAGACTGAAGTAATGGCTACTGAAAATTCAGCTTTGCCATCACATAAATAAATTACATTTTAAAATATATTAAAATAGAAAACAGCTACTTTTAATTGTAATAATATTACTGTTTTTACTGCATTTGATCAAATAAATGCAGCCTTGGTGAGCATTAGAGACCTTTTTTAGGTTGGAGAACCAAAGACTTAAACTACTTCAGTCTGTGAGCATTGAATTTATTTAATACACGAGTTTCACAATTTGAGTTGAATTACTGAAATAAATGAACTTTTCCACGACATTCTAATTTATTGAGATGCACCTGTATGTAGCACGTCATGATAGTCCTATGGCATGTAATTGAAGTATCAAAAGAAAGTAGTATATACAGTCAAACCAAAATTCAACATTTCACACATCATCACAGTTTATTTGCTGTAGTTTAGAAAATGGTAATACAATATGACAAGAACACAGAGTTAAACTGTGTCAGAACAAATTAATCTTGATAATGTCAGATAACACATAAAGCATGGTCAGGTCAAAGTGTCTAAATTATTTTTGGTCCCAAATTTTGATCAATTTTACTGGTAGTCCATTGTATGAAGAATTTTTGGGTATAATGTCCCATAATGCCACCATAATGTATAATGTCACAGTTTACTTTATTTTGCTATCCTCACTTACATAAATGAACTATAGTATCCTGCACCCACTAGTAAAAAATAAAATAAAATATTATATCTGGTGTCTGAATACTTTTTGGTTTGACTGTATATGAGAGGAACACAGTGTACCTCTGACAGTGTGGCTTGACTCTGGCCGGGCCTGCAGATCCAACTCCATGTAGTGCAGCTGGCGTTTAGACATAGGACTGATGGGGATATTTACATAGTTAACAGAATCACCTTGAAGTTTGTCAACTGTCAGTCCAGTCTCTCCTACAAGACCACAACACAAACCCAATTTATGCACAGTTACCAATGAAACTGAGCGAATTAAATGCAGTGATCAGATGGTGATGTACTGTTTAAGAAGGGGCATCTCAATTACCATACTCTCCAGCTCTGAACTGTGGCCACCTGGATGCATCAGTCATGAATGCCATCTGCTCATAATTGCCTTTTGGATAAGCTGAGCAGGACAAAACAAAATCAAAAACAAGAATGAATCACAAGTAAGCCATTCATTTAGAATCACAACACACTGAGCTTCATATACGCTCCAAATCATTAAATTCTTAATCAGCAGAAAAACAATCTGACTTGGCATATTGCACACACAAACATAAGATATCCAGTGACAACAAAGCATCACAATTTCTCCTCAAGGTTACTATGTTTAGCTATAACATGTCAATGCTGAGACTAGAATCACTTTATCAGTCGATACAGACACAGAGGTCTGGTTGAAAGCTTTATGTACTCAGGGATGAGAGAGGCATGAAATGACATCCATGTATTGTTACCTGACTGAAGGACAGTGTCCTCGGAGGCCTTTTTATCGTCATTATTATTTCAAAACCAGATAAAATGTATGATGCTCACCGTCAGTTTGCTCCTCAGAACTGCTTCTCATCTCACACCTGCTCCTCTCCTCCACCTACACAAACACAAAAGTAATTTGGAAATCCCAAAGCAGCAGCAGACTTGTTTAATGCTGTATTTATTTTCTTTAATTGGCCGAGCCAGCCATTTCTGCTTCTTCTGTACATGACAAAAATATTTCAAAGTCACCGTTGAACCAAATGTTTGTGGAAATATATGAAAACCAAACATCGTACCATATTTCTCACCACTTCAGCTGTTGCTGTTTTTACTTCTTTAAATTAAATTTTACAACTAGCATTGACTGACTACACCAACACCCAGTACAAGCCTGAAGACATGCTTCCGGCCACAATAAGCAACTGAAATTTTACCACTATTGTAAAAAAAAAAAAAAAAATAAAAATATTGAATGCTGTAAGCCACAGTACTGAGAGTGGAATGTTTTTCAGTGCAAAATATTGATTGCCCTGAATAGGAAAACGCTAGGATTTTTTGTTTGCTGTTTGGTCAAAGCAAGCTGTTTTTATAGCTCAACCCGGAGCATGTGGCGAGATGACAAACACATTTAAATTCATTCTGCAAACTGGTTGTGCCTCCCCACTGATGCATCAACGTGATGGCTGAGCATGATCCGGAGACAGACGGCTGGAACAGTCTTTGGATTTGTGCTGGAACGCTGGATTCTGTGATTAGAGGAGTGCATAACGAAAAACTGATGCTCAATCAACACTGCCCTGATCTGTTGCAAAAGTCTGTTCTGTTGGTAAAGTTTTAGTCCAAATCTAGAGAACAGTTTGTCCGCATACTTTGACAAAAGATGCATTTAGACTCAGAAATAGCCATGCAGTTATCCGGTTTAATCAAAGCACATTTGTTTGAGAGTAATACGCTTCACTGATTTGCATTATTTGCTGTGTAATTTCTTTACATCCAAGTTCACCAAGTTTCTTTTAGCATATGGAGGCTAACAGGTTATTTATAAAGCAATACCAGTTCTGTAACTGTTCCATTAATGATACTTTTAGAAGTGTTAAAGAATAAATGGACAAAAGAAATGCCATTGTATTTTGGAAAACGTGTGTTTACACAGTCCTTTAAGAGGTGACATTAATGCAATCCTATATTTGTCTTTACATATTGAACAACTCTACATAACTAACAAAAATGTGGTAACATACACTTGTGTTCAAATGTCTGGGGTCAGTAACTTTTATTCAGCAAGGATGCATTAAACTGATAAAAAAGTGGAATTTATAAATGTTACAAAAGATTTCTATTTCAAATAAATGCTGCTCTTTTGAACTTTCCATTCATGAAAGAATCCTGAAAAAAAAAATTATCACAGTATCCACAAAAATACTAAGTAGCACAACTGTTTTAGACATTGATAATAATAAGAAGAAATGTGTTTTGAGCACAAAATCAGCATATTAGAATGATTTCTGAAGGCTCATGTGACACTGAAGACTGGAGTAATGATGCTGAAAAATCAGCTTTTCCAACACAGAAATAAATTACATTTTTAAATATATTAAAATATAAAAGTTATTTTAAATTGCAATAATATTTCATAATGTTTCATATTTATGATTAAATAAATGCAGCATTGGTGGGCACATCCTTAAAAAAAAACACCAATGTGTCTGTTGTCATACTACACTGATTTAAGTTTGATTCACTAAAAAGAACTCAGAGTCATTTATTCTGGGATCTGCTCACGCTGTTTGCGCTGTATGTTTTCTAAGTCAATATAAAAACAAAAAAACTCATATGTGTTGTTCTTCCTGAAATCGAACTACACTGGTCTGTTTCATGCAGTTGATTTTGTGGGGGTCTTGCAGCACCTCTGAATAAGTAATACAAGAAACTCTGAAAAGAACATTTTTAGTATAGTGTTTCATCCGAATCAGCTGAAAAATGTGGAACAGCTCAGACACAAAGAGCAAAAAAAACAACAAAAAAACAAATCTTGTTACCTTTCCTCCCCCACAGTTGGGACAAATGGCGAGCTGTAATTGTGATGTGGTGGAACCTTCAGGGGGCGCTGCTCCTTCACCACACCACTTGAATCTCTGTGGGACAGTTTGTTTGGGGGTGGCATCTGCAGGGACACCCTCTGGTACCAGAGCTGCACATTCAGGCCTCTGTCCGTGGCTTGCAGCAGTCAAAAACTGTTCCTGATTGGATGATTGGTGTTGTAGGAGCTTGCGGGGGATGTCATAATGCTGCAGAGGTGGGTTGGGTACCTGGTACATGGTGGCCTGCATTTGAGCAGCCTCTCTGAGTGGACACACACACGGTTTGTGCTCAGGAATTAGTGGAATTGTCCATACTGGAGTGTTGATAAGGGAGTTAGAGTTTGAATTGGGGTTTTGAGGAAGGCTTGTTAAGGATCCAAACTCATCAGTCTCTCCATGCCCAATATCCATACTACCAGTGTAGGAGGAGAAGCTTCCAGAATACGAAGAGTGGCTTCCGGTGGCAATACCGCTGTCTGTTGAGCTCTGGCGTCCCGCCTCTTGAAGGCCTCTAGGGTGAGGAGGCTTGGATGGTGGACGAAGCCCTCCCATCATCGCTCCATATAGACGGTCATCACTGGACGTGCTGACAGAACAGGCTGTACTCTTACATCCCGTAACCCCTAACAGGGATGATGATAATGATGGTTCGACAGGGGTGGGGTGTCTGACCGGTTCAGGCCATATCGCCAGGCGGCTTCCCAGGCTGTTATCAGAATGGCTGGTCTCAGAGGAGGAGCTAGAGATGCTCCGATCATCTCCTGCTAAGGAGGCGCCATAACTGAAGGTGGAGGCTGACCAATTATGACAAAGAGATGATGGTATTACCAAATGATAGTACTGTACATCCATTTCAAAAAGGGAGTGAGACAAAAACCAATTACAATTCGAGTTATATGAAGATGTTCAGTTATTTTTTTGGTGGAACACAAAGGAGAATTTTTGCACCACATTTTTATAATGTGCATAAAGTCTTTTAAAGGGGACATAACACACAGTTTCTGCCAACCTCATGTTAATCTTGAGTACTTATAGAGTAGAATTGCATCCTTCATATTTCCGAAGAGTCTTTAGTTTTATCAGATTTATAAAAGACAGATACAGCTTTACGCTTCTCTCTGAAAACAGTTGAGCTCCTAGAGGCATGCCGTGGGCGGAGCTAAAGAGTCACGAGCACTCGGCTCTGCACAGATCGATCAGTGTATGACATCAAAATACCGCGACAGCTATAGAGAGCAGACGGCTCTGTATGCTTTCGAATCGCTCTCACGGTACTTTGATGTCGAACACCGATCGATCTGCGGCGTGCCGCTTCAAGTCGAACAAACCTTTTGTGTAGCGATCGTCTGCAAGCTGTGACACTTTATTGACTTAAATTTTATTTCGTTTGTTTATAAAATATTTGTCACCGAAATGCCACGAACAAACAAACATACTTGCACAACTCCGTTGCTGCTCCGGAGAAACAAACTGCATCCACTGTTCCCTTAACGCTGGGTTCTTTGGGAAGCTGAACGAGGTTGTCTTTCCCTCACAACCAAAAACACACTACTTTGGTGACATTGTTGATTTCGTGGTCTAAAAACAAAATGACAAATCCTTTTCGATCAAGACCTGTGCAGCGCTGCCAAGGACTTCTGTAACCCGAAGCTGCATTCACACGACTTTTGTCGCTGCATGTCGCCAGATGCCAGGGGCTGGCGATGAGGCTGCTAGTGGGCGTTCTCAATACTGGTTGCCTTGACAGCGAATCAGGTTTCTTGCCGCTAAGTACAAACATTTTGGAGGCAAAAGACTAAATATAATCTAAAT
>NW_015652266.1:253546-258265 GCF_001515625.1 Sinocyclocheilus rhinocerous | reverse complement strand
AAGGTTATCTTTCCCTCACAACCAAAAACACACTTCTTTGGTGACATTGTTGATTTCGTGGTCTAAAAACAAAATGACAAATCCTTTTCGATCAAGACCTGTGCAGCGCTGCCAAGGACTTCTGTAACCCGAAGCTGCATTCACACGACTTTTGTCGCTGCATGTCGCCAGATGCCAGGGGCTGGCGATGACTCCCGAAAGTCACTCTTCATTTGCATAAAGTTGAAGGATTCTGAACTTTGTCGCGTCGCTGGACACGCCCCATCCAGTCGCCAACGGTCGCTGTCGCTCGTGTCACCGGGAATCGCCAGCTCTCCATTGAAATGAATGGGACTGTGTCGCTTTGTTGTTGCGTGTCGCTTGTAGTGTGAACGGGGCTTAAAGCATGTTGATGGGTTGCTCTCGCTCTGGTTGACGTGTGTGCGCGCACTCTTCCGGGAGAAGTGCCCATACAAGGAATTCCGTCCTTTATGACATCATACAGGGCCATACTCTCGGGAAAAAAAAAAATTCCGAAACTTATTCGAACCCTGAAGGAGTGTATTTGGCACAGAAATACTCCATCATACGTCCAACTAGTTTTTTGAAACTTTGGCCATGTTTAGCATGAGGATCCAACTCTTTAACAGTGTAAATGAGTCAGAATGCATGAAATAGCATTAGACCACCCCATTAAAGCCATATGACTTGTGAGAGGAACAGACTTTTACATCTATTACTACATGTTTTTCAGGAAAACTTTAGTCTGATTGGCCAATAGCTGCATTCTGTGGTCAAGTATTTTTGAATAAACAATATGTTGGACTATGGCAAGTTTCATGTCTTTTGTATCATTTTGTGCTCCCTTTCTATTTACATGATAAAATAATTCAAACTCAAATGGGTATTTCTTGCATGCTTATTTAATTATCTGGTAAACAGATAAAAACGGTAGTATAAAGTCAGTTAATCATCAAATACATCCCTTCAGGATGAAATTTCAGGCTTTAGTTTGACTACATTATCTCTTATAAAACCTGCCCTCTGACATATAATGATAATAACAGCTAACAACCTCAATTTCCGTCTTTTTTCCCCACACAAAGCATTTGAGTGGCTTTTATGTGAATGCTTATATGATCATTTTATAGTGCTTTTATGGTCCTTTTGGAGCTTGACAGACATTATGTACTGCTGCTGTATGGAATGAAATATGTAAAGATTCTTCAAAAATTACTCTTTTGTGATCCACTAAAAACAGAATGACATGAGGATGTTAATTCATTACAAACTTTTCATTTTTTATGAACCATTATTTACAAAAAAAACTTTTTATTTTAAATAAAACACCCTCCCCTGTGTTTATATTTATACTTGTGTGTGTTACCTGCACTGCTGTGGTGACTACAAATCGACAGCATACTGAGTCGTTTCTCTAGCTCACTGGCCTCCTGGCTAATCCTGTCTTCTACAGATGACGGGTTAGCACTGGGGTCTATGAAAACAGAATCTCATTCCATTTTAATTAAACTAATACAGTGAACATTCATCATTCATACACTCATGCACCATCATATATCCTTATGAATACACAAACGAAACACAAACATGCACTGATTTGTCTCTGAGCATTAAGTCATATATAATCCATCACTGTTGTATCACTGTCTCTGCTGGCAGAATTACTGGAGCCACTGGTCACATTTATCAGTTTCCACTGGTACATCACATGACACTGCCTCACAGCAATACTCTCTCACACAAGCACTCATGCACACGTGTATCCACACTCACACACGGGAAGCTTTGAGACCTCCTTTTGAATATGACAGAAGGCTGGTAATCATTCTCTTTCACAATAGAATTTATCAGGACACTGAACACAAAGTGCTCAAATGAGACAACAAATCAGTCAGGGGAGAACAAATAAATTAGGGGTCTCGAAAAAGACAACTGGAACAAAACAAAAGGAAAGGAACAGCAGAATATAGCATAGAAAAGTTAATATGGAGGCATAAGACTTTGCACAGTTTAGCGGTAGATACTTTTGGAATCTTATTAGCATGAAAAGTCAATTTCAAGCTGGTCTAACATAGTGCAACAAACATTCAAGTAATGCTATGAGCAGCAAATAGACTGAAAAATCTATATTTCACAAGCAAAAACAAAATTGCAAGCTGACACAGCCTCACATGTACAGCTGAGGAACAGTCCTTAGAGTGTGAAGATAAAAAGCTGAAAGAACATTTGCTTTTTGCATATTTAAAGTGGTATGTCATTGTGCAATTGATCTGTTCTGTGAAATTACTCCACAGAATACAGAATAAAGTGAGAAGCTGAAACTGAAGAGTGACTTGTACAACTTATTTATCACTGGCAAACTCTTGCACAACCTTCACTGAATGTCAAAGTTTAACATCAAATGCATTTAATTAATGACACCTAATGACAGCCAGAACAACTGCCCTGACATCTCAGTATGATGGACGACACACGAGAACTTAAAGGCAGAGTAAGGGATTTCTGGTAGCCAATGTTGATCCTCAGCGTCCGATCGCAGGCCTTCCGCTCCTTGAGTTCTCTCCAGCGCTGGAAAGCTGATCCGATATTTACACGGGTCCTACTTCTTGCCTTATCGTTCCGCAGACGTTTTCCTCTTTTGTTTTTTATCCGCCTTCTCTATCTTTCTGTCGTTCGGCTCGGCTAATGTCCGTCCCATGCACTGAACGCGCTCTCCTCCACATCACGAGTAGACACGCCCCTTATTGCTGATTGACTACAAGTTTATTTTGCAATTCGGCCCGAATCAGTTTTCTAAAGTGTTTTTGAAAAATCACTTACTCTGCCTTTAATGTAATGTGGCATTACATTAATCTGAGAATTCAGAGAATGTATTGTCATAGCCACAGAAGTAAACAAACTTTAAGGCTTTTGATTTATATATTTATACTTTCCTACAGCAATCACAGAAATGGGGAGAATTTATTGAGGAAAAAAGTACTGGGGAAAAAGTTTTCAACATGATTACAAAGCAAGCTATTATCATCATCATCAAAATTGTGCATAAAATGATTGTGTTGTCTTTGTTGTTGGTCCACAGAGAAATACAAAAATATCTGTACCAATTTTGAATAATCATATTTTTAAGGCTACGGTGCACAATGTCAATGTAATGAGGTGGGGGGGACCCTCCTGTCAAAACAAAAGTCCACACAGAATGGATCACCTCTGTAAATGGGTCTATGTAAATGAGTAGTCATTTAGCATGCACTTTTTTCCAAAGCAACACAGTACATTTATTACAAGGAACAGCCCTGGGGCAGCCTGGGCATAATATTGGAGCTTCGCAGACCAGTCTTTGTAGGGTTTTAACTATATCCTACACGCTCTCTGACTATGTAGAAAGCCATTTTAACCACAGCTGTGCTAATTTTAGCTATGAACCACAGAAAAGCTTTAAGCCACTTCATATCCATATCCTTCTTTCATGTTACTGACTGTATGTCAGCTCTACACAGGTTCCTGTTCACACAAATCATGACAGCACACAACCTTTCAGCTAGACTGTATCATTTTAGCTCAATATCACTGGCTCAGCAGCTCAATTAAATGATTCTCCGTGTTTCAACGTGGCGGTCTGATCTATAAAATGATATGTCAAACCCATTAAGGTTTAATATACTATTATGCTTACATGGTACATCTGTCTAGGACCAATCAATAAACTAAATGTGAATCTTACATTGATTTTCAGGACAATAATTCAGTATTCGGGAAGTCATGTTGGGTTCCATTAAAAAGATATGCACCACATCGATATTACTATTCTCCGTCAAGATGGAGCCATTGAGTTCCTAGATTCAAAAAGCGACTGCCATTACAAAGTAAGACTTGTTAAATTAATTTAACTTAATGAATATGACTGACTACAGCATCCTGCTACAGCTAGATATAAAAATCTGCAAGGCCTTTTCAGTAATAAAATATTACATTATAACTACTGATAACTGAAAATAATTAATTATGAAATCTGAAACCAGGCACATGAATTCATTACGAAGATAGTTTGAGAATGATTTATTAACTCTCATGTTCTGTTTGGGGTCTCAAGAGACTCCAGGAATATTTTAATAACTCATAAAAATTTTGAACATCAAATTGATATGACTTTTTAAATAATCGTATGAGAACTGATTATGAACAAAACTTAAACTAGATAGCACGTTTCAAATGCCTCGTCTTGTTAAAAATGTTACATTACTTTTGTTGGAGATCTCAGAGAATCCAATTTAAAAACATTAATTAATGCAATGATTTTTTTACATGATAAAATTCTAAATCAGTAGTTCTGCTAATTATTTATTGTTTATTTTAATTTCAAATTTCTGAGAAGTGCATGCCTACTGTGTGGTAAAACAGAAGGCTGCAGCTTCAATAATATCTGCCTACTGGGTTTTGATTAGATCAGAGGAACCTATTAAATTAAACCCAAGGGAAAATAAAAGACTCAAATATTATAATTTTTACATGAACATAATCAGAGTCTCTGGGGTTCCAAACATAAAACCAGTAGTCAGAAAACCAGTACAGTCAATCTGAGCAGAACATGAGTGTTCTGGAAGAGATAACGAGAGAGGGGGAAACTTGACACCACATATCAATCATACATAGAGCTTAGACACAGAAATGCACACACAGCTCAACCCTCTACGCACACCTTGGCAATATAATCGCCATTGG
>NW_015652266.1:235109-253392 GCF_001515625.1 Sinocyclocheilus rhinocerous | reverse complement strand
CCAAAAAATATGAACGCACCTGGCAGGACTGGACGCAGTACAAACGGCCCCCTGCTTGGCGATATGCCACGAACGATGCAATCGAACAAAAAACTGATCTGTTCTCCTTCTGCACATGCAAGGAAGAAAACACCCGCCCCTATAGAGACAGAGAGAAGAGAAATAGCTCCTTAATGTCTTGAGCCTGTTTTAATCAAACCACATAATGCACCATTCCGAATTCAGATTGATATTAATTGTCCATTGCACTGAATAGAAGATTAGTTTCAGTAATGACCACATTACAAATGGGGGAACATCAAGCTATTCCTCTGAGCAGATGAGAACATTCACATTTCACTGATTTAGAGTAAATTAATTATATAGACTAATTCAAGACAATGGAACCAAGAAAAACTGTATGAGTTCATATGTCATACAAACAGATGCATCAGACATTTAAAGTTTATTGTAAAGGGTAATAGAAGACAGTGATAGTTTATCACTAAAGACTGACTGATATTGTTTTTTTTATGAACAATACTGATTATTTTTGTTTATGTGTGCTGTAGAACTGTAGGATTTAAGATTATATTATCCAGATGATTGGAAGTTATATGTCTAATAGGAGTACACCCTTTGAAAAAAAGAAATTAAAGTTTAATTTTGCACATTAATTGAGCATAATTTATATTTATGAAATAATAGGAGGATTGTGTACCAAGAAAATCTGCTTTGGTGCCCACACCTCCTCCATACAAACGTCAATAGTGTCTACAAAGCCTGCAACACCTTTCAAACTAAAATAAGTGCTGGTAAAAGCATGGCTGAATGTTACTGAAAATCACAAGCTATTTAAGAGCCTTGAGGCTTCAACTACAATGGGAAAAGTGGGGTAACAAAGGCCTTATTTGCTGGAAGATGCATTAATGATTCATTCACAGTCAGATTATGACTGTTTTTCTTTGTACGACATGATGAGGAAAGAGACTTAGACAGTCTTTCATGGAGGTAAATATAGTCCTGTCAAATCCCTCAGCGTCACTGTGGAGACGGTGGGCAGTATAGGAGTGACAGTCCTTTATAAAAATAACCATAACACCCTTAGCTCTTGGTTTCATAATTCATAAACACACTGGCAGGCTATTAATACTTGAGACATGTGGCCATTTACCATGTCAAGAGAATAAAAAGGCCTTTTTATAGTAAAGCTACCGTTTATATATATATATTTTTTACGGATCATGAAAAATCAGAAAAAAATAATAGTGGGACTGAATAGAGTGCATTGCATGAGATGGCATGTCCCACAATGCAAAGCAGTTGACCTTCCATTTCCAGCATTGCAAATTAATCGTTAGTATCAGCACTGTTTTTATAATTTTCCTGCATTTATAAAGTGCCAGATGTTTTTACACAAACTTGACGCAACTTCTGTTTGAAACATTAATCATTGCATAAATGCATTCTGTTTCACATATTATTTGTTTTCATAGTAAACCATATACTAACAGTATTCAATAAAAGAAGCCAGTATTACAGTCCATAAAGTGCATTTTCTAATACACTTTACTGTTTTTAAAGATTTTTAATGCAGTATATAAAGTTGTGCAACTAAATGTATGGCTCATGTTCAGCATTTCTAATCAGGTTAAGCTCAAACACTTGCAGAAGCTTGTAAATAGAATTGCATTGTCTGTTTCAACTTGTTTTAGATCTCATGACATGTTTTTTCATTGTTGATGCCAGCCAAATTGTTCCACAAATGCCCTACCTGACAGCAGGGAAAACAGTGAGCTACAATCTGTCCAAGTCTGTTGACTAACTAAGCCAGTGAACATACTCACACACGTTCACTCTCTGGAATCAAATAAGACAGCTGACACGCTCACTAATTGCAATGCAAGTATGTGTTTTGTCACCGTGTGTGGCCTGTGACATTGAATCGTGCTAGAAACAGCAACAAGGCCATATTTTCAATTTAATTCACTGTCCCAGATCAACCAACTGCTGAATTACACTAATGGCAGTGGGAGGGACACGACCTCTGTGTGGCAGAGACCAATCGGAGCCCATGGTTGCCAAACTATAATGAAGTGAAGCACTGGCTAGCAAATACATGCTCCAGACAAGGTAATTATGTAAAGTCGGCAGTCTTAGTACGCATTTCCTTGACTGTGTTTATGGATTTCCTTACATTTTCAGAATGTATAAGGTGTTAGTAGTGGTTTTAAAGCAGATTCTAATTCTAATTTTTAAATATATTTTACATATTATTTATACACATTAATTAATTATTAATAATAATAATAAAAATAAATATTTATTATGTTTATTTTTTTAAATATTATTATTTAAATATTGTTAGATTTATATATAAAATCTAGCCATATTTAAATATTATATTAAAATATATTTAAAAACATCATATTTATAAATTATACAATTTCTAAAATACATATATCAAAATATTTAAATAATTAACATTTTTTTAATATATTAACATTAATTAATTTAAATATTACTATTTAAATCATTGAAATATTAGTACGAACATGCATGGAATGTGTAACTTTCTAAATGATAACAGTTAATTTTGTGATTTACAGCTTTTAGTGAAGTTCTGCAAGTGCAGTTTTGTGCAGAACAAGATGTGACTTATGTTGTACTAATGTACTTCTACAGCAATGAGAGGTACGTTTGGAGTCTGGTGTCCGATATAAGCACCCCACCCCCTCAAGTTTCTCCACTTGGCAGGAGACCTTTCACATGCCGCCTTACTGTCTAAACACATAAAACTGCCCAGAGTTCCCTGCACAGTGCATTCAAACAGCATCTAACAAACATCCTGAATACCATTAGGAGTGAAAGATTCATTACCCTGATTATAACTGCGATAAAACACACTTTTTCTGTTGTGACACGGCTGTCATTGTAAGGAAGTTTCATATAAGATGGAGTGTTAAAGCTGCTGAAGCTACAGAACAGCTGCAGATGGATTTGCCAGAGAGGCAGCTGGAGGGTTTCACTGGTGCTAACGCAACATCTTATACTGGAGCACATCACAGATTACCACAATCTGTGTGTGGGTGCACAAAAGTGATGTGTACTGATTCTGTAAGTATGGGGGAGCGGGGGGGGGGACGACTGAGTGTGAGGTTATCTGATTTTCACATTTACTATTGGCAAACACCTCTGTGCTACTTCCACCGCAGGGAATATCACTAAGACCAAGTGAAAAAGAGCCAGAAAAGGAGACGACTTTGTCCAAGAACAAGCCACACGTTCAACTCAATCATCAAGGGATTCTTCTCAGTGAATAATTTCCGAGAATCCCTTTGCATCTCAGAAAGATCAAGTGACAAATGAGAGATTCAACAAAGAAATTGAGGGGGAAAAAGAACAGCATTGAATAAAGAAAAGAACAATAACTTTAACAATAACTTACAGTAGCCACATCTTGTCCCTCCCTCAAAGACAAATCCATTAGGAACGGCACCATAACGCCTTAAGTCTGACAGTTTCCATTGGCCGATGACAGTTGGAGGGAGGTCTCTGGCAATGACAAGCAAGTTGTTGCATAAATGCAGCGAGGCGGGGCCACTTTCTAGTTTGGTGCCAGGCTGGACATTGACGTTGAACCTGTGGACTGAAAGAGAGACAACTTTAAGCGGAGCTTATTATCACAGTGCAAGATCTTAAAATTTGTACATGTCAACTGCAATTAAAGCAAAACAGCTGTTCTGGAGACATTCTGGAAAGGCCTAATTTCATCCCGTCAGCTATAAGGACAGAGTACATAAAAAATCCCAAAATGTATTGTACTGTACATGAAAAAAAAGTTAATTTTTCTACAGTTTTAGGAAATTTCTGTATTTTAAATAAATGTAGTAGAATAATAATTTTTTTAAATGAGCATATTCTGGATTTTGGTAATATGTCTCTTAATCCAATATTCTTCTCATCACATTTTCTTTGTACCAAGAGTTAACAGTATCAATCAAATTGGAAACTATCAGAAATACATTTAAACTACACCGTGAGGAATGAACAGGGTTGCTAGATCCTTCAACCAACTACTTTCCAATGTTTTTCTAGTTCTTTATGAACACTGGTGAAAAATGTTGTTAAAATAAGTTCGATTTAGATTCAATCTGCCAATGAATCATTAAAGGGGTCATATGATGTTGCTAAAAAGAACATTATTTTGTGTATTTAGTGCGTTATGATTGGCCGAATACCTCAAGCGTGTGACGGAAATGTTACGCCCCTACCATACTGTGATGCCCTGTCAGGCCGGAGCGATGATTCAAAAACATGAAAACCCATTATAAACGAGGCATTCGTTGCATCCAGTGGGGACATAATTATGGATTATAATACTGTACATTATTGTAGGTCCTCTATGCCCCGCCTCTCTCAAACACGTCGTTTTCAACAAAGCCCCCTCCTTTGACAAGTGCAGTCTGCTCTGATTGGCCAGCTGACCCAGTGCATTGTGATTGGCCGAACACCGCAAGCACTCGTCGGAAATGTAACGCCCCTTACCATAATCGCGAGCTTGAAGTTTTCAAAGTAAATATCAAGACAGTTAATAATGTCGTTAGTTTTACCGTCAGTTCAAGCCCGAAAGGGCAACAGAGTCACGTGACACAGTGATGATGCAGTACACAAGCCGTGGTTAAGACAGCTGACTCCACTTTGATGTGACCCTGTCTCTCTCTCTCTCTCGCTCACACACACACACACACACACGTGATGCGCAAAACTCCGCATTTGAACAGTCAATAGCAAATACTTAAACTAATAACTAAACAGTAGCTGATTCAGAAGCGCCAGATTGTCATAGCAAAGTCAGAATTACCTCCTCTCCTAGGTTCACGAAACGGTCGTCTATAAAATGCATTGCTGTTCTGTTGTAAGTAATCTTAAAGATTCCTAAATGTATCTACTTTCGGAAATGCCAAATGAAGTGCTTTTGCTTTCGCCTAGAAACACACAGCTTCTCCCTGACATGGCTGCTTCAACACTAACTGCTGTTACTGAAACCATGCCTTCTTTCTTTGCGTGAACATTTGGGCGGCATTATGCAAATGTTTCCACATAGTGAGGTAGATATGTGGGGGTGTGTTAGAACGAGCCGTTTTAGGGGGGCGTGGCAGAGTCTTAACTTTGATAAAGAATATCTCTTTGGTTTTGAGACTTTAGTCTTTGCAACTTCAGGGATCTTATCTATGCACAATCAGCTTGTAACACTCCAAAGAGAAAGGAAAACTTGAAATCGCATCATATGACCCCTTTAACTTTTATAAAGAATATCTCTTTGGATTTGAGACTTTAGTCTTTGCAACTTTACAGATCTTCTTTATGCACCAAGAGCTTGTAACACTCCAAAGAGAAAGGAAAAATTGAAATCGCATCATATGACCCCTTTAAGATGAATTGTATTTTATAATAACTGACTCGAGATTAAATCATAATCAAATCGAACCACATAATGGATCGCGAGCAAGTTTTACTGTACATAGAGTGATATTTTGTTGATAATAACCTACATTTGAAAGACACTGAGATTAACTGAATCAATATTCACTATAAATTGTGACAAAAACACAATTTCCCTGATATTTCCAGATTGTCCATTACTGTGAAAATCCTAAATAGATCATCAGTGCATTTATATAAGCTGGATATTTATTCAATTTTCTTGAAATATCCAGAGTCAATTTTATCTGGTCTTTTTTGGCACTGACAACTTGAGTAAATTTATTTCGAGTTCAATACATAATTTATGGGTCATAATTTATGAATACAGTGTCCAAATCATTAGGAAAAAATACCTCAATTTATCATAATAGAGGTAAGTAATCAATAGATTCCAAGCAGACATAATTAATGATACAGTATGTGTGCATATGTGTGCGTGTCTTGCATCAGCAGTGGGATTAATGTAATTTTTACTTCATAACTCCTATTCCCCAGCATACCTTGTCACACGTAATACACACATTCATCATGTGATATGTTTTTTATTATAGGATTTATCAATTCCATACACGCTCTCACATCTCTATCCACGGTCAACCAAAGCTAGGCAGAGTAAAGTCACTGATGCATCAGTCATGAGCAATGTGAGGTCACTTGCTACAGAACAGTGTGTTAAGATAGTTTAGAAGGAAACTGATACGAGCAACAGAGCAGAATGAAAAATCAGCACCATCTATCATCGTTCTGATTGCCTTAAAGCAAAACAAATAAACAAACAAACATGGGACCTGAAAATCAAGGAGGTATCAGAGCGGAAACGAACCATGCATTCAGAATCCTCAGCATAACAGCTACCAAACAAGAGCTGAACACAGTTTTTTTTTTTTTTTAAAGCAAAGGAGAGAAACATCAGTCATAAACAAGACTATTTCATTGCCATTCAACATTTCCGATGCATAAATGGAAATGAAAACTTTCAATTGAAATGACCTCAAGTCATCTGAACCGAGTTCAGAAAACTACATTTTATGTTTTTGAGTATGTGTTACTCTGTCAAGTGCATGTTCTGAGCAATCTTACGGAGTATCACACATCACAGGGTCCCAATTATAACTTTGCTGCTTTCTCAAAGGGCACGACTTGAGAGCGCATGTGTAAGTGTGAGAGCAAAAGAGTCAGCCGTCTGGGTGTAGGTGTATGTCTGTACGTGTTTTTTGAGGGTGTCTGGGATTAACAGAGCCAACAGAGTCTTGACTCATATAGTGCACTAGGCGGGATCAAACGGTAGCCCTCTATGTCCCACCACCTACCCACAATTATTTATTTACTGATTATAAATTTGCTAGAAATCAAAACAAATTTCAAACTAAGAATTAAGGATTAAAGATAGAGTATTTACATTATAAAACTATAAAAAATCATTTAAAATCTATCTAAAAAATTTTTTTTTAAACCACATTGTCTGTGTTAATGAATGAAGACGTTCTTATGAGGTGGGATATTTTAGTTTGCTATTACCTGCAATCAGTTTCCTGATAAATCACAATGTGAAAGTGAGAGGGGCATTCATTCAAAAAAGTGCTATGGAAATACATGTAAAAAGTAAGAATTATGCAAAAATTTGTAAGAAGTAAGTGTAAGAAATGCGTAAGAATATGTAAGAAGTATATTGATGAATAATTTAAATAATTGTCTGTGATGAGTGTGGGTGTGTGTGTGTGTGTGTGTGTGTGTATATATATATATATATATATATATATATATATATATATACACAAATATATATAAATATACACACACACACACAAATATATAATGTTGTGGTGTTGTTTTTGTCCTTTTGGGAGCTTGACTGCCCTCAGTCACTTTGAACTGTCATTGGATGGCTATGATATGATTTTTCAAATAAATTATAATTTTGTGATCCACATAAAATTAACAGCATGCAGGTTTGGAATGACATGAGGGTGAGTAAATAATGACAGAATTTTAACTAATGCCCATTTTCTTTTGATTAGTGCACACACACACATGCTCTTCCTCTCACCCTCTCCAAGGCAGTAGCGGATACGAGCATCCCAGGCCAGAAGAGACACTTTGTTGTCGAAGCCCAGCATGACAGACTGGCTCAGGCAGAGCAGACTGAGCACGTAATTCACTCCATCAAACCCCTGAAGAGCCTCCAGCCCACAGATATCCCTCAGCATGGCCTGACTCCTCTCCCGCTGTCCTTTACTCTTCTCTCCACGCTCCTTATACACCAGCAAGGACAGGCAGTCTGAGACAGAGTCAAGATTACAAATTCATAAAACATCAGAAATGCATCTTACACTAACAACTACTATCAAAAATTACAATGATAATACCATGGTTTTTGGATATTTACTGTGACAATATCATCAAAACTCTTTGGAGTTCCATATAAATATCACTGTACATGAAATATTTGAGTGCCATAGTGTAAGTACCATCTAAAACCATAAATGTACCATTCATGTCAGATAAAATCATTCAGATACTATACCTTTAAGGAAATAAAAAGTCTACTTTTTCTTTTCATTTCACTACTGTGTTGCACTACAGTTGCAGCAGTTGATATCATAATTTGCATAATCATCAGGAATTACAACTGACAAAATAACAGATGCATGGGACGCAATTACTGAGCCATGAAATATAAACTGTCTCTTTCCATAAACTAGTGTTGCATGTGTGACAGCATTAAACTATAGTCTCTACAACGCCTCCACTTGTTGACTGTTTTGAAAATGTGATGTTTTGTTCTTATGCTTCTGTACAAGAGAACAGACCCCTACATCACCAGACTTCTAAAACAGTATGCGGGGAGTCAAGCAGCTGTCATAACACACATCAAAAGACACAGTGATCCATGAAAGCAACTGGAGACTAACCTATTAAACAATGACAGCTTCAGGCGACAGAGATCCAAAAATGACCTATCCGCAGCCAAGTTCACCTAAAGAAGTTATGTAAGTGTATGACTTGCATTATGAATGCTGATGGATATCATTCCAGACTGTGAATATGTCTCCGTGTAAGTTTATTTTTAAAATGTAGTCACATACCTTCAAGTTCTGATAGTTTCACTATCCAATAATGGCATTAATAAATGTATAACATTTAAAATACATGGGTCAACCTACACTATGGCAAAAATATGACGGTATTGGTTTATTGGATTTTAGTTTATAGGACAGAATTCACAAAAACGTTTGAAAGCAACACACAAAACTAGAGATTTGTCTACGCATTTGTGTAACTGGAAAACGTCAGTGAAAGCTCTTGTGACAACTAGCCCCGGTCTCGGATATAAACTCTTTTTTTGTACTACACTATCAAAAAGACTTTTGAAGAGTACATTGTTACTGTTGGTCCAAAAACAGCTCGAGCCAGAGTGAATTGCGACATCGTGACACGTGCATCGAGAGTGTCATTCCAATCTCGCTCATAACGACCATGCCAATACCTCACATACCGTCACGAGTAAAAAAACAACCGTGACAGCGCTTTGTCAGGTCTTTGCTATGTAGAAAGTACGTTTATGGAACAAAACAACCATTTTAATTCATTTTTATCATCTGAACACTGTTAAACAACAGCGTAAAAAGTTTTCCGAGTATTTACCTGCTACCGGCGAAGGTTTCCGAAGAATTACCCATCTGTTTTTCCACTGTAAACGTGGGGAAACAAAACAACAAACAGAAATACTGTTCGTATATGCAAACAAACAAAGATTAGAGTTTTTGAATAATAATGAGCGATACAGTAAAAGTAGTTTGGGTTGCTTTTAACCACCTTTTTTCCCTCTCGAAGTCTGACTTGTCCCTCTACGACAACCGTATCCGTCATCTTGTGTCATGCTTCCCGAGTCCCGACAGCTGTGAGCGGTCCGCGGCAGTGAGGGGGTCACTTTCAAAATAACCTCCAGAACTCTCTGCACTGCTGTAACACGCACAAACTCTCTTTCACCCACATAACTCACACATGCATTGGCCCACCCTCTTAACACAGAGCTACACTACAAAGAAAAGGGTTTTACAGTTGTTCATTGGGTCAAGGTGGCGAGTTATGGCGCCATTTTAATTTAGGCCTACAACACCTGGCCAAAAGATGCAAGCATTCCTGCTAGCCTCAGACAGTCAAGTATGTGCTTTAACAGACATTTAAACAAACATGGCATTATGTGAACTGCTAAAATAATAGTGGATAATCTCTGCAATGATAAAAACCATTTAACCACATAAATGAAACTGGTAAGGTGATAACTATAGGAACCCTTCTATAGGATGTAACGCTCAGAGGGGCGTAATACTGTATGCCAACTGGGCACACAGTGAGTAACTGGGAAATACAGTTAACACTGAAGTTAGATGGGACAGCACCATGAAGCATTTTGAATCTCACTTAAAAAGCACAACACCAGTTTTCCTCACCGGAGGAATCAGTTCATATCCCTTATGTCTGATTCCATTCGGTTTCCCGCAGAGAGCATTTTTGTCTAATATCCCTGCAAATGATGTGACTCTATAGAGGCTTTCCTTATGCCTGTGTAATTTAAAATGCATTTACTTGAAATAACCTGATAGCAAAACAAAATATTCATGAAATTACATTTATATTATGTATGTCCATAGCAGATGCTTTCTTTCTAAAGTGATCACAAAGCGCATGTATCATGAAAATGGCAATTACTGAAAAAGACAGCTAAATGCTGTGGTATTTTAGGGCCCTAATCAAATAAGCAAATGACAATGACCATATTAGTGTGTATTTGTACAAAATGTCAGATGTTCCTGCTTCCACTGAAGCACAAGATGCTCTTTGGAGCATTCTCGTTATGCTGGATAACATGGATCATGAGGTTTTATGTATTTGAACATGATTGAAAAGAGTTGTGTTAAACTAGAAAAATGCAAAATAGAAGCATTTCCATGGGTCTCTGAGTTTCAGACCCCACTGTATTTAAATATTTTTTTATTTATGAAAGGTGAATGTAGGAGAAGATAACTCTAAAGGGTATGTTCCTTTGTGGCTTTGTATTGAAAAATCTGCTGTTTTGACAGCTTTTTGTATTTTGTTCCACCATGGAGAGATCAAATGGAGAAATGTCTGCACCTAGACAAGCAGTAACCATTCATACGGAGAGATGAGGGAGCTGAGCGAGCTCAACTGCCTGACAAGGCTAGGCTGGGGTGAAGTTTAGATGAAAGATTGAAGGTAGTGGGTGTCAGGCTTTTGGCAGTAGTGTAAAAGTCAGAAATGGCGTCGTATTGGCAGGCAGCAGAGGCGTAACATGAGAGAATTCCAGAGGTTAAAGACAAATCAAGCTGAAGCATTTTGAATGCACTCCAAATAGCAGATGCTAGTAGAAGGAGTGTAGGTAGTTGTAAAACGACTACAGCCTGTGTAAGGAGCTGAGAAGACTAGTGGTTGAGAAAGAGTCTTATTGTCCTTTGTGAAGCGTGAAGCAGTTGAAAGCTATGATTCAAGCATTTTACACCCCTATAGGATACAGTTGTGCAACACTCCTAAATTAATTTTATATATGGGTGACACTTTACAGTAAGGTTCCATTCATTCATAGTTAATGCATTCGGTATCATCAAGTAACAATGAACAAGAATTTATATTATTTATTAATTTAGGTAAATGTTAGACTTATGCAACAGTTTTTCCTGCAGGTTACATGATATGCCAGCAGGTTATGAGTAGATAAAGAGTTATTTAAAGGGGTCATATGACGCTTTCAAGTTTTCCTTTCTCTTTGGAGTATTACAAGCTCTTGGTGCATAAAGAAGACCTGTAAAGTTGCAAAGACTAAAGTCTCAAATCCAAAGAGATATTCTTTATAAAAGTTAAGAGTCAGCCACGCCTACCTAAAACCGTCGTGTGTGTGTGTGTGTGTGTGTGAGGGGAACAGGGTCACATCACAGGAGAGTGCCTGTCAGAAATCAGCACGTCAGCTGTCTTAACCACGGCTTGTGTACTAATATTCTGTTACACCAAATACACAAAATAATGATCTTTAAAATAGCATCATATGACCCCTTTAATCATTATTCAACTGATTCTTTTAAACACACTGATTCATTGAACAAAAGAAAAGTAACTGTTTTTATGGCTGAGTCATTGGATCATTCACACAAACTAATTTGTTCAGAAACATATTCATTCAGGAAATGAAATGTCCAAAATTGCATACTCTCTGAGTGGGTACTTCTTTTGAATAATTTACTTCACAACTGTTTAAAAAATGCTCTATATAGTATGAATGTGTGTAGTATGAATGAAATCCAGACATTCACCATCTTCATCTTTGACTTACGCCATCAGTTGTGTTGCTTCACTACCATTCACAACTCCTCTCCTGTGGCCTCATGGGATTGTAAAGTGTCCATAGATCATCCTGGTACTTTTGACCTACTGTTTTATGAATACTATCTGTGAATACTAGTTGGATACACTACTGAATCACATAGTGTTTTCAGTTACTATATGGTAGGAAAGTAGGCATATTCGGACAGAGACTTGAATGAGTCACTGAATTATTCACTCAACTGGTTTGTTCAAGCACACAAGACATTTGGGAATGTCAGTATACCATCTATTGCTCGGAGACAAGCAACAGGTAATTATATTGTGGCTTTGTTTGGAACTGTTTTATTGGTGGAACAAATAGACAAAGTAACATATCTGAAATATAAGTAACTTTGTGATATTGATTTTATACAACAGTTCAATAAACAACAAGGTCATTAAGTAACTTACAAGTTACATAATTACCAAGCAGATCTGACGAGAAAACATAACAATTTACAAGGTTTCATATTAATTTGTACAATGTAATTCAGTTTTTAGAAAGATAACGTAAGCATGAAGGTCTACCCCTAAACCTAACCATCTCTGGGGCACAAGCAGATCGAATGAAAATGTATAAATGAGATCATACAAATTCATACAAATTAGCCACCAATTTGCCAAAATGTAAAATAGTTATGAATTGCTGTTGCATTTACCTTGTTGGCTTATTTATACAATCAGACGTTGCCACTCAGAAATCAGGATCTTCTTTTATGAGTGAAATTTAAATTCTTCAATGCACACTGATACTAATGAAATCAACAAACATTCAGAGATTCAAATCGCTGACCAGGGACAGAAAATGCATTCAGATTTATTGAAGACAGTTGCTGTGTCGGAGTGCAGGAATCATCAGTGCATTAGCTTGTGGTTTAGCAAATGAAAACACTGCTTGTCCTTAGAATACCTGTGGCATTTTGTATTGATCTTTTCCTTCCATCGGTCTTTCCCTTTCAGCATCTCCTTCCTCTTTCCAATTATCCCTGAAATACATCTTGGCAAAAAGCAGTGCCTTCACATCCTCAGGTCAATCAGCCATTTTCAGCACTGAACAGTAGCCATTAAAAATAACTGTGTGAACTTTAGAGACGCAAGAAAGCGTTACCTTGTCCATCGAGACAGCAGCATAGAAGACTTCACTGGTAGTAGAACAAGGAGGAAACATTAAGCAAGAGACAAGAAGTAGTATGACACCTTATCATGCTTTATTATGAGTACTGTTATATTGGACCTGACATTAATGTGTCCATAAGTAAAACAGGTGAAGTCCTATAGCAATCCACAGTGTGCCAGTCCAGCTCAGTCCCAAACAGCTCCTCACAGGTCACATTTATATAGGTTAATGTGCTGTATAAGCTCAGTAAGTGAGAGCAAAAACAAGCTTGAAAATTCTCTACAATCTACAATGTTGAAAGTTATTTAAATTGTTGCAGGTGACGGTCCTGAATCATCTTCAGGCTGAATCATCTGTTTTCTGCTGCATTGGGAAATCTATCAAAGTATTGTTAGTAGTAGATTGTTCATTGTTACCTAGCTCAGCCTCTTTACTGTCTGATCAGACAAAAGTCGCATTGTTCTTGCTGTGGTTATTCTTCTTGCTTGACGTTTTAACTGAAGGTTTAATTGCTGTTTTGGGGGTTGGATCAATACGCTTTTTCACAGGCAACAGTTCAGCTTGGTCTGAGGTCTGGTAAACACCTGTTCTCATTCTTCCTTTGCTAGTTTTCAGATCACCAACCACCCTCTCCAAGCCTCCAAGTTCTCCATTCCGACCACCAAGGTCATCACATCGGATTCCATCCACATCTAGAACACCTCGCACATGGAGAGGAGCCCGCTTGCTGCCCCCTCTGACCCTGCGTGGGGGAGGTGGAGGAACAGGAGGTGGGGCGGAGGGCGCCCTCCTGTGGGAATATTTGGAAACACTGGTCCTCTCTCTCTGACGTCTTTCATTTTTAACTAAGGAAGGATAGTCAAAAGAGGAGAGGAGCAATTATTAAGATATTAATTAAAAGAGCACAATTTTTGCAGGAATGTTGATAAACAACAAACATGAAAATACATTAGAAAAAGCAATGCCATGTTCTATATAGGCTTGACTTATTTATATCTGACATCAATGACGTCAAATGCCAGCTCTTCCATGTCTTATGACCAGACAGACAGTATTATTGATGTGTCTTTTGCAATGACATTTGATAGCCATGGCAGACAGTACATTTGTTATTGAATAACACATTTTGCCCTTTTCAGAAGACAAAAATTGAAAAACAGTGCCATATGGAGTCATATGGGCTACTCATAATTCTGCAATATTTAAATTATTTACATGTGGACAAACATTTATCTTGTCCATCTAAATTAATTTGACATGTATGCCCAAAAACAGGCTTGTTTTGGAACTATGTTTTTTTTGGAGGTCAGTGCAGCTGGTAGCCCTTATGAGTCTTAAAAGCAACCCTTAAATGTTCACCATGTTCTGTTGATTGTCCTAATTGCAATTTAAGAGGAACTTATCTTGTATGTTTCACCAATTAAAACTGGTTCAGCACTGAGGTGTTGGCTTCTGCTCTTCTGCACACATTAACACACCCAGTCTCCCAGCCTAACCAGTTGAAAAGTGTCTAAAACCCTTAAAACTTTTTTTTTCTTCAGCAGGATAGATACAAAACACATTTATAGCTCATCATCAGGCTGCTGAGCGACATGCAATTGAATTGGACTAGAAGACGTTGCAGCACATGATGAGATGAGTGGCTTGTGACTTGTTAGCTTGATTTTAAACTGCTAATGTCCCCAAGAAGACTCCTTCAGAGCAAATGCAAACTTATTAACATGCTTATAACCATTCTCTCAAGTGTGTACACTGGTTTCATTAGTCACCCTCGGGTAAATTGGACTGGCTATTATTACCAATACACACTGCTAAGTGTTAAAGATATGTGCTAGAGGAAAATGCAAGAGGAAAAGTTAGGCAAATAAAGGCAGAACTGAGTTTGGCTGTGCACATCATGATGTATTGAATTTGAGCCGTTTTGGATTGTTGAGTGATTAGTTATAGACACACTGCCCCCTTGTGGCACCATATAAAACTACTTGCCTGAACAGAAGCGATTTTTGTTTGTAAACCCTGTATCGGCTATTAGTCTCTCTCTAGACTTATGATGAACTGATCATGTCTTCAAGAAAGTCTTCACGTTTATAATTAAACTGATTATCAAACATTTGAACTTCTCTTTAGGAAACTAAATATTCCAAGTCTAAACTCTAATGACAAAAAAAAGCTATTGGCTCATTACTGTCATGCTTTTTACAGTCAGTAATTCAATAATCACTTATCTGCCATGGCCACTAGATGGAGCACCATCTCTTTTCAGAATGTGAGTGCTGATGCTGAATGACCGATACATTCTGTTTTTTTGTTTTTTTTTTGTTTTTTGCAGTTTACAAGCGGTTACAAACATGGGGTTTTGTGTCAGCAGTGACTTTGAGGTGATTCTCTTTCTGACTCTTCTTCATGGGAAAAAAAACATAGTCTTCCTGTTATTGAAGTTCAAGCAGATGTTTCAAACTTGCCGGGTGCAAAAGTCTTACCACAAACACTTGAACATGACCAGTGGATGTATTGGATCCTTCACATGCTGCAGGACTTTCTTTGTGAGTATTTGGTGGAGATGAGCATCCCGATGGGATTCTTGGCCAACAAAAAAATAGCAAATGTTTCTTTGCGGTTAATAATTGAAGTAAATTTAACAAGTTCAAGCTCTATGGCTTTTGTTACAAAAAAATACATTTCAGTAGGATGATTTAATCTGTTTAATCCCCTTAAACCGTCCCCGAAATGAAATATTAGTCATTGGAATTTGATCTCGAAATGTGGTCGCCATACTAATATTCCAAATCATCGGACATTCCCAAGCATTTGTAATTTTGACAGGAATTTGCAGGTGTTGGTAAATAGAACTAAAAGTAGCGACGCTGATAATATTTTTCAGTAACATGACAGTAGTTTAGCTATTATTATAAATAGTAGCTCTTCCGTAACAAGCTAGTGCGAACAAACGCTTCATCGCTGTTTTAAATGTCTGAGCTCAGCTGAGGGGATACTCAAACAGGCCCACCTTAATGATCTCTTACATCTTTAGTGCAATAAATTCCGATTCGTTCTAGTGAATTGAACGCACTATAGACGCTCCTCTCTCTCATAACGTTGAAAAGTCGTTGAAATTTAAACGAACAATTGACAAAAATGATTCACTAATTCAAGTCCCGGTCCTATGCTGACTGTTGTGTTTTCAACTCAGTTACATACTTCTTTTTTGTATTTAGTAACCGAAACCTACCTGTTAAAGTTTGCTGTGAGATTAAACTGTGAGATTGCCAATCCGTTCAAAACCCCTCACTGTTTTTGATTGAGCAAAAAATACACCTGCTTAAATTATATCGTTGAATATCATTCCCCATTTTAAAACATTGGTATGTTGGAAGCAAGATGGAATATGGCTTCATAAAATTGGAGAACATGTTCTTACAATGAATGTCTTCATATTTTAAATGCCTTATTCTTTTAGTTGCACACATCACGAAACTCAGTTCTGTTTTGTTTGGTTTTTTTGGACTAAAAATAGCTCTTTTTATATTCAGTCTGTCTGGCCATGAGTCATCAGGACCTGTGAATACATTTTCAGGGTAAATCAGATTGCTTCCATCACTCAGAGCATGTGTATTTCTTCTGCTAATCACCTTAAACACAACTCTTTATTCAAGTCCTTGTTGAAAATTGAACACAAAAAAATGGCCAAACAAACCTGTCTTACTTATTCCCATAGCATTACAGAACAGAGCAAACAATCCTTGGTGACAGAAATGCAATAATAATAATAAAAAAGGTTTAAAGCAGTGGTCATGTGATATGTAAAGATAGGCTATTGAAATATATAGAAGAATAGCTTGTCAGGAGTAGTCACGCAACAATTTGGCTTCATGGTAAAATTATGATAGCATTTTGATTTCTGTCTATGGAGGGTTTCCCTTCTTTTGGAGCATGAAAATGTACCAAGGGAGACAATGCAGAATTAGGACACTCCCTCCGGTGGAGGATGAGAGAGGGAGCACTGAAGGGAAACAGAGGCTGGTTTTGTCTGAGCCCAGTACCAGCGTCCAAACAACACAAAGCCTGCCTAACCAGCCATTCACTTTAACTAGGCCTCTGTGCATAGCTAATGCACTGAGAACAGCCTCCCTTAAACAGACGGTGGGGGAAGAGGGATGAGAATGTGAAGAAGTTATTAAAAAACGCTTCTGAGAGTAGAACATTTCATCATGTGATCAGCTGTGCGGTTAATGCTTCATGTCTACCTTGTATTCTTTATTTAATAACAGGAAAAGGAAACAATAAACTATCTTATCTGAGAATTATTTGGGCTTCTGTCTTTCCTTGAACTCTGAAGGATGTGGTGCTGTTTTCACTCATATTATACTAATCACTGCTGTTTTAAAAGTGTGGGGTTGATAGGATTTTTTTAATGCTTTTGAAAGAAGTTTATGTTCTTATGTTCAATATATTTTAGTATATTTATTCTTTAAGTAATTTATTCTTGTGATGGCAAAGCTGAATTTTCAGCAGCCATTATTCCAGCCTACAGTGTCACATGATCCTTCAGTAAAATCATTTTAATATGCTGATTTGCTGCTTAAGAAGCATTTATTATTATTACCAGTGACCACATTTACATGGACATCAGTAATCTAATTATTTACCTTATTCTAAATAAGCCAATATTATGATTATGGTGTTTACATGAGTTGCTTTTAGAATATTCCTTTCATGTTCCCGTTTTACATGTTATAGTCATTTTTATACAGTCTATGGTTATAGTACATAGTTCGATTAATGGCACACGTCATTACGTCACCATGCGACGTCATCCAACGTCCCCTTCGGAATTTCACGTATAAACATAGAGTTCGTCTTTCGTGATGATGCCATGTAGTTACCATGTTTCATTTTTAATTTTATGAAAGCTTCAAGTGCAGTTAATTATTTGTACGTGCATACAGACGATGGCATTGTTGAAGCTCTTTTATTTGCCGTCAACGGTTGGCCGAGGTTGCTTTGTTTCTTCTCGATAGGTGAGTAACACCATGTGTGCGCCGCAACAGCTAGTTGTTGTCTGTCTGTCTAGTCTGTATGGTACACTGGACGCGACAAAGCGACCGTTGAAAATAATTTGAAATTTGTGTCAATACGTCATAAATAGAACACAGCAGCAGTTTTGCTTTGTTTCACAGAACCAGCGCCGTTGAGAAAGTTTCTCAATTCAGTTTCTTTTCGTTGTTTCTCAACGGCTCTGCACAGAACTAATCGTTGACTGGGTTGCGTATGTATGTGTGGGGCGGAGCTATCAAAATAGGGGCGAGACCCTTTTGGGGTAGG
>NW_015652266.1:217048-234729 GCF_001515625.1 Sinocyclocheilus rhinocerous | reverse complement strand
GTTGTTGAAGCCATTCTTTTATTTGCCGTCAAACGGTTGACCACTGCCGTGTGTGTATCCTGTCGCAAAATGCGGCGAAAAGTCCTACACGACGGTAATAATGTGATTAAGGTGTTTACATATCTATTCTGCACTTAAGTAATGCGACTAAAATAGGAATACTCCACATGTATTAATTCGATTAGTGTTTACTTCGATTATGACTTTAGCCGGATTAAGGTAATTAAAAATCTGTTTACATGGTAGATTCTTAATCAGAGTATTGTCTTAATCGTATTAAAATCGGAGTATTGTTGTCCATGTAAACGTACTGACTGTTAAAAAAACAGTTGTGCCGCTAAATATTTTTGTGGGAAACCGTGATACATTTTTAAAAGCCTCTGATGAATATTTAAAAAAACCAGCATTTATTTGAAAAAAAACAAAAAAAAAACTTTGTGACATTATAAATGTCTTTACTGTCATTTTTGAACAATTAAATGTGTCTTTGCTGAATAAAAGTATTAATTTCTTTAAAAAATAAAATCTTACTGACCCCAAACTTTTTGGTTTGACAACTCTTGGTTTCAAAGAGCTTTGTCAAGATGACTTTTTCAAGAGAAAGTACTGAACTTGGTTTGCTTAGGGAAATCCTGGTGATTCAGTTCTCCAAGTTCTTGAGGTGCAATTTAATTTAACAACACCATAACATGCCAGAAAGCATTATGCAATAATTCCACAATACAGTCTTGTTCCTCAAAGTGCATATGTGGCATTGTGATGACCCTAAGGCCAGAAACATGCTCTTACAAGTACGCAAACAATGCATGGCCAACATGAGTACAGTAAATGAACAGTTACCTTTTAATTTTTTTTTTGCATTAAACATGTTTATGATCAAACTGGCCCAGTAAGATTTAAACGGTTGCTTCACCATAACAGTAGTTGACCTGAAAGAGAAAACTGACTGTAGAAGCAGACAACTAACACCTTTTATAGCACCCATAGTGGTAAGACTGAGAATGCACTTGTGCTTCATTTTGAATTGTGCTTTGACACATTTTGGAGTACAACAATGCTTGAACTCAAACTTCCATAGTTGGAAGCATGTGTGTTTACGTACTTAAGAGTATGTTTCAGGCCTAAGAAATAGTAGAAATTGAGAACAGGTACTGGAAAGAGATCGGAACAAGACACAAACATAAGAGGAAGGGAGAAATCTCACCCCTAACATTTATTTAACTCTATTTACAGGTTTGCAGAAATCAGTCTGAGTAGAGATATTGGTTGTCTACAAAAAGGACTGCTACAGAAAACTGAAAATGATTTCAGTGTCAGAAGGAATTGAATGGAGAACAATTCAACAATGTCGGCAACTCATAGCAATAAATCACACAGATGTAACAGAAACTATGTACACATTTAGTATTTTATCATTCAAGAAGATATACTGAAGTTTCATCTAGGATAAATTAATCCTTTTTTAGGATTATATTACACAATTACATAAGTAACATATGATACCGTAGCTTAAAAAACATGGAAGTGATGTCATGGTGATAAACAGGAAGTGATCTGCCTAGCTACACATTGTTGAATTGCATTTTCGTACAAATACGATGGAAAAAAAAAAAAAAAAAGCTCTGAGGTCTCAATATAAGATTGAAATATAGAAATGTGAGGTCATGAGGAGTTACTGAAGACTCTTTGTCAATGTTTAGGTTTCATGGACAGGTTCATGGAAGGCACGCTACTGGTAACCATTGAGAGGTAAGGTGAGGCCTCTGTCGTACTAAAACTGATTGTGCTTGTTTATGTTTTAGTTGTGTATTCACATCATTTGAACAACTTTTTTGAACAGATAAATATATTCATGCATAAACGAGGGTGTTTGTCACCTCAAACACTCCACGTCTGGTATGTAGTTTATATTTAATGTTGAAGAACTATCACATGTTTAGTTCAGTCAGTTGTGGCTCCTGTTAAGGCCATCATGTGATCAGCCAGAGGGCAGATTTATGCAGAAAACCAGGAAGATCGATTCAGTTCATTACTAACCTCAAATCAGTCCGACTGGCTACAATAATTCTATTGTTTCTCTCAGTGGAATAAAAGCTGTGAAAGTCAATGATTGTCAAGATTGTGTGTGGCTAGTTGTTTTAAAATACTTTCAGGGGAAAATAAACTGTCAAATGCATTGTAGGTAGAAGTCTCTTTTTCGATTCTTCATTAAAGTGCTTAAAGGGTGTCAAATGTACATGGGAAGGATGTGGTTTTGCCAAGGTTTGGCATAGGGCTTACGATGAGGAACACAGCAAATCCACAGCACTCAGAAATCACACACATCTTCAGGAGGGACCAGAGAGAGGTGAGGATAACACATGCGAGCGTAGTTTGTTCACACAGGAGAGGTACCTGATCGAGCCCAGCTGTCCTGGAAAGTGTCCTCCCTCAGGAGGTGCAGTCGGTCTGGAGAGGGAGGGAGAGGCATAGGGGACTGGTGAAGGAGAGAGCTGTTAGGGCTTGTGATGTCGCCTTCGGCGACAAATGTCAGGTCCGTGCTGCTCTCCTCTTCCTCCAGTGCCTGGATCCCTCCGTCGCTCCTCCAGTCTGTGATCCCGGACGAGCCCCCTTTTTGCGAGTGTGGGATTGGGGATAGTGAGGAACTAAACGGTGGTGGATTTCGGCCTGCTGCGTTTCTGAGAGCACTATTGGGAGGCATCAGGGCACGTCTAGGCGCTGTGCCTTCCACCGCTGAATCTAAGCTCTGCGATTGGTGGCTGGCACTGAGTGCGGAGCCGTTCTCCTTGGATCGGGGCCGGTTCTTGTGGGAGACAGGGGTGGAGCTGAGGTTGTTGCTGTCTGCTTCCGTGTCGAGGCGCAGGAAGTCCGGAAGGACAAGGTTGGATTTGTTCAGCAAACCCCGCTGGTCGTCAGCTCTGTTGCTCTGTGCTTTGGATAAGAGCTCGAAGAATTCTGGTTGAAAAACAAACAAAATTTTAAACTGTTTTATTTGTTGGAAAGTAAAAAGCACATCTGACATGTTACAGAGAGCGTAAGATAGAAAGCATTCTCGCAAGACATCAGCAAAAGATTTACTGCGGCTGCAAAGTGTGCTTGTGTTAGCATTAGCTACATCAGCCAGTGTTGCTACAGAGATTGGTTAGCATAAGATGTAGCCAAGAACAACTTCACCGCCTAACTAGGTGAAAGAAAGAGAGATTATTCAAGAAAGTGAAAGGGGAATAGTTTTTTACCTTCAGCTTCATCTATATTAAGCTTTTTCTGTTTTCGCTTTTCCACCTGGGCCCTGGTTTTCACAGCCGAAGCCTTTCCTGCCGCTTTGTCCTCCCCCTGGGTAGCGACAATAAGAATGGGGCACATTAAGGGTGCGTGGATGAGAACCGCCTTTTCTACAAGGCTTTCTCTGGGGCGCAGGGCTAAAACTACTGGGGCCTCATAGGGGCACTGGGTGGGCCTCTAGTCACTATCACTAAAGCTAGTGTACATACTCGCTCTACTTGTGCAAGCATACTAAAGTCAATCTCCATTCAGCACAGCATGTCACTGCAGAAAAACCACCACCAGCACAGCATGCCACCACAAGACCCAACATCAATAAACATCCACGCTCCACTTTCTTGTTTTTCCACATCTCTCAACATATCACACAGCTACCAGCAACTATTAAGATGAAAGAGTCTGTACAAGGGAAGAACCCTTGAACCAAGGAACTCTTGGCGGACAGAGTCTGCTATCCCCTCACAACATTGTGGTGTGTTGAAGGAAATTAAGTGGTAAAGAGGTGGGTTGCTGTGATCCGAGAAGTGGGGTTAGATCATCCACAGGCCCAGATATGCAGAGATTCAGAGACAGCCTTCAGACTGGAGAAAAGAATAGGGAAGCCAGCCATGCACAGACTCCCCACACACAGGCCAAAAAACACAAAGAAAGAAAGAGAGAGAAGGAGATGAAAATGTATGATCTTGGAGATCGAGGTCTTACTGTGGCAGACTGGCTTCGCGTAGACAGAGGTGGACCGTGACTTTTAGATGAGACCAGCTTTTGTTTGTCTGTTTAGAGAGGGAGAAAGTTAACTTATTCTGTTCAAGCTTAAGAGCAAGCAACTATGTTTAAGACATACATAACATGTTTTACTTTCATAATGCAAAGTGCATGAGTACAATTACTTTAATGTGTTGACACATACTAAAGCATATGAACTTGACTATAATTTTTACTGTAGTCTGTGATTCCATATTACATTTAAAGTCAATAAATTTTAAATGTACGCAACTGCACCTTCATCGTTAAAAAATGTGTAATTACAAATATATGTAAATAAGAGAAATTACATTCAAGTATATTTTAGTTTACCAAAAATGCTCATCAGTATATTCGGCAGCACACTTTTAACCAAATTAAAAAAAAAACAATAGAAGTAATTATAAAATTTAAATTAAACAATACCGTATTGGCCCGAATATAAGGAGAGAAATTTAGTCTCTCATTTGCACGTTTCTCAGACCATTAATCCACTGTAATCTCTCATTTCATTTAAGATGATTGTCATGCGCTCTTGAATACAGGGTGGTCTCTTAGCTCTGTCGTCATTCATGACAATGGCTGCACATCTGCGCTGAGCAAACATGAGTTACGAGCAGATTACAATCCCTATTCAAACCCTGCGTAATCTTGGGTAATCAGCATCAGCCTACTGTGCAGTCCACCCATGTACCATAAAGCATATCATTAAGGTTTAGGGTTTATGGCTCGGTGCTTGTTCAGAGGATGACCTATTGACAAACAGACAGATTGCATGGCAACTACATCACCTCAATGTCATTTCCTGTCCCTGTGCAGAAGGGGTTTACTGTCTCGCAGGTTTAGCAACAGCACACTTTTTTAAGGAAGGCAAACACCTCAAAAATAAAACGAATACATTTAAAAAATGAAAATGTATTTTCAATTATTAATTATCAAATTCATTTATCTTTATAATAATGGTCCTTAACATAGGCTTCATTTTTGTTCTTTTGTTCTTCTTCTTCTTCTTTTTTTTTTGAGATTTTAATGACAATTTCATCTGCATTTCACATGACTGTGATTCAAAAATAGACATTAAAATTAAATAAATAAAATGTAGTACCGTATTGGCCCGAATATAAGATGACCCTGATTATAAGACGACCCCCCCCTTTTTCCAGATGTACCTTTTTGAAAAAGGCTTTTTAAAAACCAAATCTTGTTTTTTCTCAGTAAAACACATTTTGTCTTCAGTTATTTTCATATTGCATATTTTTCCTATTTTAATTTTTGTGTTGAAAGTATGGTAAAAATTGGTAAAATGTACCAACAATCACATTTAAAAAATATACACTTTTTGATATACCATTAAAAAAACAAAACAGGTTGCCCATCTGAATTAGGACATTTAGGCTATCCATCTAATAGTAGCCTACCAAAATCTTATTAACAGTAGAAGTTAAATCTTACTGTAGTCTTCAAATCTGGGTACTGTCTTACGTTTTAAAATCGCAAAGGGAGTTTGGTGCCATCAGGCTAACGTGACAGTCACGACTCATGCAGCTGTAAGGTTTTTTTTTCTTTTGTTTTTACTGGCGATCTTTCCAACACGCATTACATTACGTATTTCATGGCACACTCGTTTTATGCGTATTTGGCGCCACCTATTGTTGTGGGTGTATTATTGACATGTCAAAGTCTAGACCCTTAATATAAGATGACCGCATTTTTTCAGATGTATTTCCAAGAAAAAAATATCGTCTTATATTCGGGTCAATACGGTAATATATTTTCATTTAATTGCAGTTAACAAGCAATTACATGTCTAAAACATTACATTTCGTTTGCACTTAAGTATATTATTTTAAAGTGTATTCTTTCTGTAATTAATACTGTAATGTAATTAATTATTTCTGTAATTAATACAGTAAGTACTCTTTTTAAAAGTATACTAAAGTGTATTTCTATTTTAAAAGGGACCTAACAGATACCTAATTTTTTATACAGTTATCAGGGGAATTACAGATCTAGATGATTATAAAATCCACATTTAGGAAATAAAATTGTTTGGCCTTCATGATATTGTTTCACAGTGGGTGAAATCAAAGAATCAGATTGGATTATGTGAATGATGTCTGTCCTGTATGTGTGTGTGCATCTTGCCTTTTCCTGGAACGTGGTCTCCTGCTTCCAGAACCACCCTCAGTCCATCTAGATTAGAAATAGGAAGCCCAAGATCCAGCGGCTCTTTCTCTCCACTCTACCCACACAAAAACAACATATCTAATTAATAGCCATTTCATAAAATCACAAAATGCATATATTTCACATTTTATGGTACAGTAGCCCATATTCCTCTATCTCCATAGAGCAATGTGCTACAAAACCAAACCAGCTAAACAAGCAAGATGATGGAAACATACTTTATACGCTACTGTGAAACCTGATAACCCAACATGATTCTTAACCCACAAACACATCGTCATCATGTTTTTTTGTGAGAATTTTTTTCATAAGAATATTGTGAGAATATTGTGCATAAAACATTTTCTAAGATACATGCCAATATATCCAATAAATGAGATACATCCAAGATACTATATTATCCACTTGTAAAACCTCTCTTTTCTAAAAAAAAAAAAAAATTAAATAAGCATATGTTTGACTCACTATCCTGGCCACCAGGTCTCCTAAGTTCAGGCCATATTTGGCCACCACCGGCCTCAGCACTTCTGTAACTGGCTTAGTGGGTTTTGCTTTCAGCCCAACAGAACGGTTTATGGGCACCAGATCCAGTCTATGAGGGGGAGATGAAGAAAGAGAGAGAAGTTAAGGAAAATAAACTTTACAAAATGATAATGAAAGACTTCAGTTAAGTTTAAAAAGTATAAAAGAAAAAGAGGCCTGATGAATACATAAAGACAGACAAAAATGATAGATGAAAAGACGAATGAATGGATAGACAGAGATAAAAAATAAACAGGTGTGTACCGGAATAGCGTACGTTTCTCCAGCCGCAGATCTCTGGAGCACAGTGTCATGCAGTCCTGGTCCAACACTAAAGGCTTTACACAAGGACAATACATGCTATTATAGTCCATTACAGCATTGCAGTATCAAATGATGCAGATGCGCACACACACACACACGTAAATGCAACACTCAGCACAAACACACACATACTGAAACCACCTTGTAACCTTTCAAAGTGGACAGGCCAAAATTAAAAGCAAAAGCAAAAGTGAAGGTACCTTAATTACTGGTTACTATTATAGTATAGTTTTACCACAAAACACAATTAACACCTTGCAATGGTGATCTGAACTGCACTATGATAGGCATGTTACCTTTTCTCCTCCTACTAAGAACAGATCCACAGCAGCCAGATTAATGCCGAGCTTCTCACACAAGCCTAAGAGCACCTCTCTGATGGAGATGCCAGGCCTGATGGGTACTGAGCAGCATGAACCATCCGGAAGGTTAATGTTACAGTGACGCACGGCACGCTCAGACAACGACATGGAGTTACGCAACACCTCACCCTGTCAGACAAAGGATTACAAAGGAATAAGCAATACAAACAAATTAAATGAACACAAAAATATTAAATTCAGCTATATTAAATTGGAGATAATGCTCATAATTATCTATGCGGGGAAGTCGTGGCCTAATGGTTAGAGAGTCGGACTCGTAACCCAAAGTTGCGGGTTCGAGTCTCATACCGGCAAGGATTGTAGGTGGGGGGAGTGAATGTACAGTGCTCTCTCCCACCTTCAATATCACGACTGAGGTGCCCTTGAGCAAGGCACCGAACCCCCAACTGCTCCCCGGGCACCGCAGCAAAAAAAATGGCTTCCACTGCTCCGGGTGTGTGTTCACGGTGTGTGTGTGTTCACTGCTGTGTGTGTGCACTTTGGATGGGTTAAATGCAGAGCACTAATTCCGAGTATGGGTCACCATACTTGGCCACATGTCACGTCACTTTCACTTTCACTTAATTGAAGGATATATTCTTAAAAACGAATAATTATTATAAAATAATTCTACTACATTAAAATAATAATAATAATATGACCATCATCAGCATCATTATTAATTGACTGGGTTGACTTAATACAATATATTACATTTGATAATTATGATAAAATCCTAATAATCCTAGACAGATTACCATCAACTTGAGTCAGACACATTCGACTCACCTCGTTTTTTCCAGAACCAGAGGTTGCAAGTTCCAAACTCGCACCAGACGACAAAGAGCCCTGTGATTCTCTCCGTCCGTTACTACCAGTAAAGCCTGTGGTGAAAGACAAATATCATTTGTAACCAACATACTGGAAAATGCAGGGAATTGGAGAAGCTGGAGGAAATATTCAAGGAGAGACAAGAAGCACAGAAACAAAAATGCCGACATGAAAAGTATCAAAAATTTATGAGCATCGTAAGTGCACAGTAAATATAAAGAAACTAAATGAAGCTAAACTGCAGAACAATAATCTAACAGAATCAGCACTGATGTCCCCCACTCACTGTAGTCTCCAAGGTCCTTCTTCTTAGATCCTTTTCCGAAACTTCTATTCCTGGACCAGGAGAAGAAAATGCTTTTCTTTTTATCGCTATCTTCATCTCTGCTGTCTTCATTTAGGGACCTTCCCGATTTACTCTTCTTGTCGTCCTGCACCTTTAAAAAATGTTCAATTATTCTCAAACACAAAGGCGTTACACTAAGATCTGAGGCAACAGACAATAAAAAAAATCCTTGGTGGCCAATGAACCACTGATATGCAGAATAAAAATGAGATGCTGAGGAATTTACGGAGTTAAATTAGATCTGACTGGAAGGCATGGTGGGGATGTTAACTGAGATGACTGTCTCTCTTCCTTTGAAAGCTTCTGTGATAACTATATTATCACTTGACTATGTAAACAAGAATATAATGCTGACCATAGCTTCAGTATCACACCTTAAATGCAATTGCATTTAAATACTTTTAGGTGTGAAGCCATTCCCACATACATAGGTCGCAAATTACTTTAAAGGACAGTAAAAAGTGAGACATTTTAGCCAAAAGATGGTAAAACTTCCAAATAACATCTATAAACATTATTACATTCTGCAATGCTGAACAGATCATATTTCAATAGTTACAAAGGTCATAAATTCATAATTGATAAATGTTCATACATAATCACATATCAATGTACATAAACTACTGAAGGTGTTACTAAACCTTCCACTGAGAGATAATTGGGGGTATCATCCTTTGATGTGCTTCACAAATTGTTTGATTTTGTGATTATGTTTCAAAGGAAGTCAATGTGTCAACTGTCAACTGACTGTCATCATTCTAATGAAGGGCGTAAGATATAAAGTAAACACAAATGTGTGTGTGTTACCTTTTTAGGTGTCGAGAGGTTAGAGCGGTCAGAGCTTGTGCTATGTTTGGACGTGGGACTACTGGGGACCTGGTAGGGGTCTGGAAGAGGACGCCCCTCCACCTCGGCAAGCATACATTCTTGATACAGGTAGGACTTTAGGAAGCGAGTGTAACTGTCAAACTTCATCAGGTTAAAGATCTATTGAGGGGAAAAAAGAAGAGTTGCACTGTAAAACCAGCTGCTTACAAGACACAAGACAAGGCACAAATCTCGATACTGGTCTAGCATATCCATATTTTTTATGTTTGTCAACTAGCATAGCTTTTCTAGTCTTGCTGGTAAAGCTGCTTAAGCAAACCAGTGGGGGCACCAGCATTTCATGCTGGGACCAGCATCCTTATGAACAACATATGCTGATGACCACCAATGTGGGTCTTATCAGCTGCGATAATATACACTTCCGTTCAAGTTGAAAGGAGGTCAGTCTTTTTTTTTTTTTTAAGAAATTAATACTTTTATTCAGCAAGGATGTATTAAATTAATCTAAAATGACAGTGAAAACATGTACAGTGTAACAAAATATTTCAGTTTCAAATAAATGCTGTTCTTTTAAACTTTTCATTCATTAAAAAAAGTTTTTTAACAAAAAAACTGCTTTCAACAAGTATTTCAGAAGGGTCATGTGACACTGAAGACTGGAATAATGGCTGCTGAAAATTCAGCTTTTTTTCAGCAAAATGGATAAATTACATTTTACAATAAAATAGAACGCAGTAATAATATTTCACAATATTACTGATTTTACTCTATTATTGATCAAATAAATGCAACCTTGTTCATCATAAGAGACTTATTTCAAAAACATTAAAATATCTTCCTGAACAAAATGCAAGCTTGATTAAAAACTGCACCGTTTTTATGGCACCAGATTCACAGTTTTTAAATGACAAATCCAGAAAAATAAAAAAATGAGGTGGAAAAAACCAAGGGCCTGGTTTGCGGGGGTTGTGCATTACACCACTGGACCACTACAGTTATCTGACATTGCAAAATGTGGCCAACAAAATGTTGATGTGAGTTTGTGATTTACAGAGATCTTGGATAAGGAGGTGACAGCCAGACAGGAGCCTCTAAATGCTGCTACGTGATTCTCCGCCTTAAAAGACACTTTATAAGAACACATTCTCTGCTGCTACGAGCACAAAGGTTGCCCGCAGGTTTCCTCACGGTTATCATGGGGTTGGAGTCTACAGGATGCTACATTTATGATCTTATGACATCACAGAGCTGAATTCAAAATACTTTATTATTTCACATCTTGCCTACAGTCCTCAAAGATGGTAACGCCTTACAGACATGCAGTGGAGAGTGCTGGGCAGTACACAGCTTTCTGGGATCAGGATCTGGGTTTTTTTTTTGTCATGTTGTCATGAGAAATACAATAACTGAAATTATTTGATTGTTCTATATTAACTGTTCTGGGAAAGGTGTTAAGTAGAACCACATAAAAAGACAGGTTAAGGCATGTAAGGGCAAGGATTTTCCAACATTTCAACATCTCTAGGATGGGCATGACACCGACGCAGCCTGAGGTGCTTTGGGAAATTTTTAGGCACTGTTAATTCTGTGCTAAAGCTTTTTATTCAGAAATACAGTGCTATACCCCCAAGGTTACAGTAAAGAATCAAAATTTGAACACTTCCTGTCTTACCTGTAGCTGCTGCTCTTTAAACATATCTGGTCTTGGAGCGTTGAGGATGTCGTCAGCCAACTGAGCCTGACTATCAATGTTGACGGGTGTGGTGGCCTTACTCGACAGGAAGCTGTTGTAGATCTCTCTGGCCCTCTGGGACAGCTGGGGGCCAAAAGTCACGACAAGTTTACAATCAAATGGCAAATGAAAAACATTGTTTATTTCATCCTGTCCATGTAAAGGGTGTATTTACTACACTAAATGGACTGCTATAGATGAAAAAAGATCTAATAAACAGCCTCCAAAAATTCACGGCATATGTTTTGTGATCAAGTACCCAAGTAAAATAAATAAATAAATAAATACATGAATAAATAAATTAAACTGAATTTACATTATTTAAATTCAACTGGTAAATATGTGGACTTTATACCTGTTTCTTGTCTGTTTCAGGAACATGACTGAAATATTCACATGCCTGCCAAAATAAAATATTCTCCTCACTGAACTCCTTCTTCAGAAACTCCTGCAGGATGAAGAGAAAAAGAAATAAATTAAAGATAATTGATTATACTGCAAAACATACCAAAATAAAGTCCTTTACACACTTGTTGTCTTTTACCTTTAAACTAGAAAATTAAACTTACTAACTACTCACTGGCTGAACTAAATTCTCTAAGCATTCTTTGCTTTTCAAAAAAAATCCTTTTCAAACACTTCCTGGTGGTTTTGTTTGAGACCTTGAATTCATCGAGTTCCTCATGCAAACTCACTGAGAAAGCCTTTACAACTTCTGATAAAAAAGTATCTGGGTTCACATTTTCAATTAAAATGCATAAAGCTTGACTCGTACTCTCAGCCAATATCGATCAAGTATTCTGTAACAGTGCGGCTGCTGAGCAAAAGGATGACTTGGACCGATCCAACGTACCGAGAAATATCGGACACCGACGGGATCCTGTAGCAGCCGCTCGAAGCAGACGGCCCATGATGCAACGCGCCGTTCAGTGTGGCGTCTATGGCATTGCACGCTAGGTAGGCTGGCATTGCTGTTCAGACTGTTATCACTGCCGCAGCCTTTCAGGTCCACACTGTTCAGCTCTATGCACAAACAATGAGATAATGTTACTATTATTCGCACCAAACACAGTGGCACAATTATTTTTGTTAAAAAAGAAATGTATAGTATGAAGCTTTTTCTTCATTCAATTTGACATATTACATATGACAGACTTATATGACAGACACAATAACCCTCCAAAAAATATTAACTCTTTCAAATCAGCAAATGCCCAAGGGGACCTGAATTATGCAATCCCGATTCCTGAATAAGGGCGAGGGTGCTCTAAACTAAAACCATATTCTTAAAATAGACCCGCATTTGCAAATGAACAACAAAAACATCAGAGCTAGAACAGCACACGTGACATACGACAAATTCAAGATGTTTCTCCACTTATCTAAATGCCTTCATCAGCCCTTAACCTGATTTCTTAAACCACCTGATACTTTTCTACTTTACTGCTGCTTCTGCTGTTAAATACTCTCTTTTTAGTTTCTGGGTGATTCTGATTGGTTGGTGAGTTCTTGTAATCAAATACTATTGATTAAAGTTACAAAGCATATTCTTCTTTAAAGGCACAGTTTACCCAAAAATAAAAATAGTCATTATTTACTCGCCCACCTGTTGTTCCAAACTCATATGCTGTTATTTTATCGGAGGAACATCAAACAGAAAAATCAAACAGTTCATAGCGAACAGGAGCTGTCAAGCTGCATAAAGGATAAAAATACCATAAAAGTGGTTCATATAACTATATTCCATGTTACTATGAACAGATTTACTTTTGTGTTCTGTGTGTTCTGGTACAACATAAGGGTGAGAAATAATGACTAAAGGTGAACTATTCCTTAAAGTAATCCTCAAAAATACTCAAATGAACAGAAGACAGTTTAACGGCAAAGGCTTTAGCGTAGCTGAATATAAAACGTACGCTAAAAAAAGCACTCAGAATAAATCCAATGGTTAAGGTTCAGTTAGACCACCTCTGAAAGAATCTCATCAGACCGTGGGTCACTATCAGCACAAGCTCTTACCTGGGTAAAGCTGGTACGAGCCTGTTTGATGCCACTTTACCAGGTATTTCATGCCAATTGGACGCCAGGCTTTGACATCCATCACCCCACATTACAAACACACACTACCACGGTGCAGAGGATGAACAGCTATCAAACTGTCCATAGAGCTAATGTACATGCTGACTGCAGACATCATAAGCATCTAGTAACTAACTAAACAAAACCGACACAGCGACGAGACTACATGCATGCATAGAGGTAAACAGATAGAGTGGCCTGTGCACAAAGCTCTGAACGGGTAGATGATAAATTATTGAAAGTAGAGAGGGGAGGGAAACTTAGACGGTAGAGGTAACAAAAACCTGCAATATTAATGTTGGACCAGCACAGCCACCCAGTAGCACCATAACCGAAGACAAACTGCACACATAAAACGATTTCATTTTGACTGTGTTGCATAATGTCCACCTGCCCTGTTATAATAGGGGTCAATTACAAATAAGAGTATCTACGATAAGAATGCATGCGTCCTAATAATTTTCAAACAAATGTTTAAAAAAAATTTTTTTAAGGTAAATATATTTTTGTACAAATATGATTAATTCATAAATATAAATTTATGTTATGTATTAATACATTATGTAATTGTATTAAATATGTAAAAAAATATATACATAAATATGTATTGGGGGAGTCACTCCACATGACATTTCACAACCTGAACTACCCTTGTCTTGTGATAAAAAGGTCAAATTATATGATAATTTAAGAGACTTACTGACCTTGACACACAGTCATGAGGGTCTGGATAGGTCCTATGATATCACTTCCAGTTTTATGTTTTTCTCTACATAATCGTTAGCTACACCACATGATTTTGATTTGGCAGACATTTTTTCTCTCAAATTTGCTCATGTTTTTTTCTCTCTCTAAGATTAAGATTATGACACTATTTGCCACTATAATACTACTTAACAAGGTTTTCTTTTCAAACATGTACTTTTTTTATTCATTGTGATGTCGATCTATCACCAACAGTTTTTATTTGCTCCCCAAAAATATCAAAATGAATTTCAATTCAGAAATTAAAAACATTCATCATAGAGGAGGTGCATTCAAGTGATTGTATTTATGAATTAAATGAATAGATCCTGACAGAAATAAATAAGCATCAGGTCATTGATCCCTAGATAAAGACATCCCGTACACTAAATAGTCTGACACAATGAGAGGTCCAGACTGTAAAACTCACACCAAGACATCTATAAGAACACAGCTCAAGTCTAAAGACAGCAGAATAATGAAGAAAATGAAAGGTTGCTGAGATTTGCACTTTGATCTCAAGATGGATGGGTGTTACTGACGTTACAAGTGGTCCTTATCTCACTCTCTCTGCTTTCACAGGCAGATTTACGACATCCTGCCATGCCGTTAATTGATCCTGGAGCAGTTTCTAGGGATAAAAAAACTGGCCCCGGCACCTGAACACTCATCCAGCCGGACTAAACTCAATTCAGATCCTCTCATGGTCGTTGTGTTTGAAGGGCAGCTTGATGAGGCCACAAACTATTGTGTGCCCATTCACAACACAAACATTAAAAACTATAGACCAATTATAGGTTTGTAAACATTCAGGATGCGCGCGCATCATGGTTGCAGAAAACCCGGGAGAGATAGCCTTTATGGCTAGAGAATTTCACGGATAGGGTACTACAAATTAGTTAATACTACTAATAATCCTTTGAGAGTTAGGTGACATGGGGAAGTTGTGGCCTAATGGTTAGAGAGTCGGACTCGTAACCCAAAGGTTGCGGGGTTTGAGTCTCGTACCGGCAGGGATTGTAGGTGGGGGGAGTGAATGTACAGTGCTCTCTCCCACCTTCAATACCACGACTGAGGTGCCCTTGAGCAAGGCACCGAACCCCCAACTGCTCCCCGGGCAGCGTTCACTGCTGTGTGTGTGCACTTAGGATGGGATAAATGCAGAGCACTAATTCCTAGTATGGGTTACCATACTTGGCCACATGTCACGTCACTTAACTTCACATGCAGTTGCAAATTAATGATAGTTAGTTTCACATGTAGTTGCAAAGTTACTTATAGGTAGTAGAACGTCTAAAGTGGACTATTGAAATAAAGTGTAACCATAAGTTCCTCACAGTTTTGCATGCATACATTTGTCCCTCTGTACCTTTTGTTATGCATAAGGCTGAAAGATCTATGGCTCCAACCGGCAACGTTAAGCAAACATTCACAGAATCCCTGACACATTCACACATGTTAATTGAGGCACTGAGGGGGGAGAGGGGAGGTAGTTAGGGCTTGTTCACTCCTAGTGCAGTTGGACCAGAGATTTAACTCGCTCTGGCCTGATGAATCAGACAACATATTACTTACTGTACAATCATTGGTGCTGTTCCTTGTGTATAGTTTTGTATAAAAAGAGGAAGTTGGGCTGAAGGTTTAAAGAGGCACGTAATGAAACACCAGAATTTGTTTGGTCACATTTTAACCTTATGCAACAGTAAATTTGTGATTTCAGAGGAAAACTGATCACAAATAATGTTGCAACTGAGCTCAAAAAGAACCAAATGAACTTAAATGACATTGTTTACTCCCACAAAATGTCCCAGAGACTTTAAAATGCTAGTCTGTATTCTTCTAACAAGCACTTATACAGCAAAAACTGCTGTATAAGAGCTGGATTTGGGGGGATGGATGGATGGCATTGGGAACAGAAAGCCAATCTTACCAAGAGATCAGGCAAATAAAAAAACAGCCAAATTGGTGTTTGCTTTCTCCTTAATTTGCGTAGAGCTCTCCATTTCAGATCTACATATATATACATTAACATTGAAAACACAGCATAGAAAACAACACCGAGCCTGATACCAGACATCAGAAACGAGACTGGAGTGAAAATGGAGCAGAATAGGAAAAGAACACAAAAAGGTGAAAGTAATGTACATACGAGAAATGTAGAAGTAATTAGATCCCAAAGAGATGGAGTACAAAAGAAGTGAAACTCAAGGATGAAAGTGTGACCAAAAAAAAAAAAAAAACATCTGGGTGGAACAAAAGTAAGACATAAAAACAGACATTTGAATAAGAGGATCAGATGCGGTTTCAGATTTTAATATCGAAAAATGTATTAATTACTCACCACCATCGGAGACAGCCGCAGACTGCAAGAGAACACAGAAAGACATGTGTGAGTGACTCTCTTCACCAACACAAACACACACTGAAGTCTGCAACATAGCAGGGTACTCTGGTGGCATGATACACACACCAGCTCTTCCGGTTTTACTGGTACAGTCTTTCACACACGCCTCCTAACTCACTCTAAAATAATGAGATGCATCAGGTACATTCCAGCAATCTTGATATCGCAGACTCCGCCCATTGTGACACATTAGTACCGCCCAGTTTTTGATTTGCCTGAGCATGTCATTTCATGGTTTAGTAAGAGATTAAGCAAGAGACTGAAACCTTTTTATCCCATATGACAAATAATGAGTCATAGAATTTGTACAAAATGGGAAAAAATTTCGATAGTGTTGACTGCATTACATTTTTATTTCAGTTTCATCAGTGATTTAATCAGAGTGATGACCCATTTATTGCGGGGTCAAATGATGCATGCTACAGTCATAACAGTGGCATTCAGGTGAGTGGATGTGTAAAGTGTTTGTATGGGATGGGTGCCAAATGAGTGACTTCCTTTAAATGTGGGCTCAAAGGTCAGCGAGTGATGAAATTCCCAGGGTATTTCAGCTTAAATAGTGTAGTTTTTCTACAAATAGCACATTTACGCAGAAAAAGACGGAGAACAAATACTTTAGATTTAAATTCTTTTTAGGATTGGGTCAGTAAGATTTTTATTTTTTAAGAAATTAATATTGCATTATAAGGATGCATTATTATTAATCAAAAGTGACAGTAAAGACATTTAGAATGTTTCAAAAGATTTCTTTTTTTTTTTTTTAAATGAGAGACTTTCTTCAAAAACAACCTCAAACTTTAGGAATCACAGATTCTCGCCTACGTCTTGGGATATATGACCCAAATAAGAATTTTCACCGTATACGGTCATCTGAACAAGTAAGTAACAAGTCTGCCACGTTTGTTCTGACCAACTGAGGAAAAAGCATTACAATAAATCGCGCTACCAATGGTGATTTAATCTAAAGATCGGTTAGCTCATATCACATCGATCAAACCGTGCAAATTATTATTATTGTTATACTTTATTCTCAAATTATTAATATTAACGACATCAGCATTGCGTGACTATGAGTATAGTGTGCGTGTAGATTTCAATTTCTGTACAGTCTAATCTCTAATTGTCATACCATTCGAATTTCATATTAAGAAATTATTTTAACCCATTTAGCAAATTATGCTCCCTTCGAACTGGTTGTCTTTAAAAAACAAATCTTGTGTAATCCCACGTATGCTATCTGTAATCAGAGGCACATTTAAAACTGGAATATAATTTAATTTCATTCACATGTGTTTCATA